>NC_091977.1:537106266-537226266 GCF_044704955.1 Pristiophorus japonicus
CAGTTAAGCCTCGATTTCAAAATTCTCATCCATGTTTTCAAATCCCCTCATGGCCTCGCCCCTCCCTATCTCTAATCTCCTCCAGCCCCACATCCCTCCGAGATGTCTGCACTCCTCTAATTCTGCCCTCTTGAGCATCCCTGATTATAATCGCTCCACCATCGGTGGCTGTGCCTTCTGTTGCCTGAGCCCCAAGCTCTGGAACTCCCTCCCAAAACCTCTCAACACCTCTCTCCTCCTTCAAGGCCCTCCTTAAAACCTACCTCTTTGTCTAAGCTTCTGGTCACCTGCGCTAATTTCACCTTATGTGGCTCAGTGTCAAACATTTAATCCCCCAATACTCCTGTGAAATGCCTTGCGATGTTTCACTACATAAATGTTGTTGTTGTTGTGTGAAGAAGTGTTTCCTGGTGAAGCACCTGAACGGCCTAGCTTTGATTTTTAGGTTATAGAAACATAGAAAATAGGTGCAGGAGTAGGCCATTCGGCCCTTCGAGCCTGCACCACCATTCAATATGATCATGGCTGATCATTCACCTCAGTACCCCTTTCCTGCTTTCTCTCCATACCCCTTGATCCCTTTAGCCGTAAGGGCCATATCTAACTCCCTCTTGAATATATCCAATGAACTGGCCTCAACAACTCTCTGTGGTAGAGAATTCCACAGGTTAACAACTCTCTGAGTGAAGAAGTTTCTCCTCATCTCAGTCCTAAATGGTCTAACCCTTATCCTTAGACTGTGACCCCTGGTTCTGGACTTCCCCAACATCGGGAACATTCTTCCTGCATCTAACCTGTCCAGTCCCGTCAGAATTTTATATGCCCCCTTGTTCTTGATTCTTCACCCCCCCTGCATGTGACTGCACCTCTAGCCAAGGCCACTGGATTAAAGAAAGGCGTGGATTTATAAAGCACCTTTCAGAACCACCGGATGTCTCAAAGCGCTTTACAGCCAATGAAGCACTTTTTGACGTGTAGTCACTGTTGTAATGTAGGAAACGCGGCAGCCAATTTGCGCACAGCAAGCTCCCACAGACAACAATGTGATAATGACCCAGATCATCTGTTTTTAATGATGTTGATTGAGGGATAAATATTGATATTGTCCACTATGGGGTACAACGGACATGATCTTCACCGTGCGACAACTACAAGAGAAATGCAGGGAACAGCACCAACCCTTGTACATGACCGCCTTTGACCTCAAAGGCCTTTGACACTGTCAACCATGAGGGACTCTGGAGCGTCTTCCTCCGTTTCGGCTACCCCCAAAAGTTCGTTGCCATCCTCTGCCTGCTCCACGATGACATGCAGGCCGTGATACTGACCAACGGATCTACCACAGACCCAATCTACGTCCGGACTGGGGTCAAGTAGGGCTGTGTCAAATGCCCCAACCCTCTTCTCAATCTTCCTCGCTGCCGTGCTCCACCTCACACTCAACAAGCTCTCCGCTGGACTGGAACTAAACGATAACCAGTGGGAACATGTTCAACCTTCGCCGTCTCCAGGCTAGCTCCAAAGCCGTCCCATCCTCCGTCATCGAGCTACAGTACGCGGACCAGGCTTGCGTCTGCGCACATTCAGAGGGCGAGCTCCAAGTCATCGTCAACACCTTCGCCGAGACGTACGAAAGCATGGGCCTTACATTAAGCATCCATAAGACAAAGGTCCTCCACCAACCTGATCCCAACACACAGCACTGTCCCCGCCCCCAGTAATCAATATCCACGGTGCGGCCATGGACAACGTGGACCATTTCCCATACCTCGGGAGCCGACTATTAGCAAGGGCAGACATCAACGACGAGGTCCAACACCGCCTCCAGTGCGCCAGCGCAGCCTTCGGTTGCCTGAGGAGGGAAGTGTTTGAAGACCTGGCCCTCAAACCCGGCACTAAGCTCATGGTCTACAGGGCTGTAGTGATACCCGCCCTCCTGTATGGCTGAGACATGGACCACACACAGTAGAGACCTCAAATCGCTGGAGAAATACCACCAGCGCTGCCTCCGCAAGATCCTGCAAATCCCCATGGAAGACAAATGCACCAATGTCAGTGTTCTCGATCAGGCCAACAACCCCAGCATTGAAGCACTGACCACACTCGACCAGCTCCATTGGGCGGGCCACATTGTCTGCATGCTCTACACAAGACTCCCAAAGCAAGCATAGAAACATAGAAAATAGGTGCAGGAGTAGGCCATTCGGCCCTTCGAGCCTGCACCGCCATTCAATGAGTTCATGGCTGAACATGCAACTTCAGTACCCCATTCCTGCTTTCTCGCCATACCCCTTGATCCCCTAGTAGTAAGGACTACATCTAATTCCTTTTTGAATATATTTAGTGAATTGACCTCAACAACTTTCTGTGGTAGAGAATTCCACAGGTTCACCACTCTCTGGGTGAAGAAGTTTCTCCTCATCTCGCTCTACTCGGAACTCCTTCACGGCAAGTGATCCCCAGGTGGGCAGAGGAAACGTTACAAGGACACTCTCAAGGCCTCCCTGATAAAATGCAACATCCCCACTGACACCTGGGAGCCCCTGGCCAAAGACTGCCCTAAGTGGAGGAAGTGCATCCGGGAGGGCGCTGACCACCTCGAGTCTCGTCGCCGAGAGCATGCAGGAATCAAGCGCAGGCAGCGGAAGGAGCGTGCGGCAAACCAGACTCCCCACCCACCCTTTCCCTCAACCACTGTCTGTCCCACCTGTGACAGAGACTGTAATTCCCGTATTGGACTGTTCAGTCACCTGAGAACTCACTTTTGGAGTGGAAGCAAGTCTTCCTCGATTCTGAGGGACTGCCTATGATGAAATATTGGCCAGGACACCGGCGTGAACTCCCCTGCTCTGTTTCGAAATAGTGGCTACGGGATCTTTTTCATTCGAATGGGATTGGACGGGTTAGATGCAGGAAGAATGTTCCCGATGTTGGGGAGTTCCAGAACCAGGGGTCACAGTCTAAGGATGAGGGATAAGCCATTTAGGACCGAGATGAGGAGAAACTTCTTCACCCAGAGTGTGGTGAACCTGTGGAATTCTCTACCACAGAGAGTTGTTGAGGCCAGTTCGTTAGATATATTCAAGAGGGAGTTAGATGTGGCCCTTACGGCTAAAGGGATCAAGGGGTTATGGAGAGAAAGCAAGAAAGGGGTACTGAGGTTGAATGATCAGCCATGATCTTATTGACTGGCGGTGCAGGCTCGAAGGGCCGAATGGCCGCCTCCTGCACCTAATTTCTATGTTTCCATGTTTACATCCACCTGAGAGAGTCGACGGGACCTCGGTTTGACGTCTCATCAGAAAGCCGGCATCTCTTGACAGTGCGGCGCTCCCTCGGTACTGCACTGGGAAGTGTCGGCCCAGATTGTTTATGCACCAGTTGCTGGAGTGGGACTTGAACCCCACAACCTTCTGACTCAGCGAATGTGCAGCCCACTGAGCCACAGCTGACACATCAGAAGTGGAAATTCTGATTTTTTTTTTTTCCCTCTCTCCCTAACGCATTGCCACCCTGGCTGAGATTAGCTTGCTCAGCACAGATCCTGGATTAACCTGGAGCTGCTCTCCTCCATATGGCACTGCACTATATGGACCCGCTGATTTCGACGGCCCTTTGTGTGAAGAATTGCTTACTGACATCACCCCTGTACGTTCTCCTCATCACAGGCCGTCCCTCGAACGAGGATGACTTGCTTCCACAAGAGTTCACAGGTGTTTCAATGAAGGACCCGATGTTCCAGATCCTGAACTCCATGTTGAAGGGTGGAAGATGCCTGTGCGTGGATTTTTTTAACGTGGGGTGACCGTTGCACACCAGCCACCACACGGGCTTGACAGAGCGAGGTCTTGGTCCAGTGGCAAGGGGTTAACCAGGACGACTGGAGACCAGCTCTGCTGCACGGACCCAGTGCGCGCACACATCGCAGTGTGGGCTGGGCCCGTGCTGCCCCTGGGCCCTCGCCTCTCCTGGGCTCCGTACCCTCATTCGCCACACCTCAGCCACAATCTCTCGCCGCTCCTCCGCTACAAACATTCGGCGTTCCTCCGCCGCAATCTCTCACCGCTCTTCCGCCATGATCTGTCACCGCTCCACCGCCATGATCTAGCTCTACGTTTAACAACTTGTATTTATATAGCGCCTTTAATCTAGGAAAACGTCCCACTGCTTTTCACAGGAGTGTTTGAGGCAAAATAATTGACACTGACGCACATAAGGAGAAATTAGGGCAGGTGACTAAAAGCTTGGTCAAAGAGATAGGTTTTAAGGAGCGTCTTGAAGGAGATAGAGAGGGAGTTCCAGAGCTTGGGGCCCAGGCAACAGAAGTCATGGCCACTGATGGTTGAGCGATTATAATCAGGGATGCTCAAGAGGGCAGAATTAGAGGAGTGCAGAGATCTCAGGGGTTTGTAGGGCTGGAGGAGATTACAGAGGTAGGGAGGGGGTGAGGCCATGGAGGGATTTGGAAACCAGGAAGAGAATTTTGAAATTGAGGTGTTGCCTAACCGGAAGCCAATGTAGGTCAGTGAGCACAGGGCCAATGGGTGAGCGGGACTTGGTGCGAGTTAGGACACAGCGAGTTTTGGATCACCTGTAGTTTACGCAGGGTAGAATGTGGGAGGCCAGCCAGGAGTGCAAAGTGCGTTGGAATAGTCAAGTCTAGAGATAACAAAAGGCACGGATGAGGGTTTCAGCAGCAGATGAGCTGAGGCAAGGGCGGAGACGGGCGATGTTACGGAGGTTGAAATAGGCGGTCTTAGTTATGCCGTGGGTATGTGGTCGAAAGCTCAGTTCAGGGTCAGATATGACACCCAGGTTGCGAACAGTCTGGGTCAGCCTCAGACAGAAGCTGGGGAGAGGGATGGAGTCGGTGGCCAGGGAACGGAGTTTGTGGCGGGGACTGAAAACAATGGCTTCAGTCTTCCCGATATTCAATTGGAGAAAGTTTCTGCTCATCCTGTACTGGATGTTGGGCAAGCTGTCCAATAATTTAGAGACCCTGGGGGGGTTAAACTGAGGACCCTGTCTGCCCCCTCAGGTGGACGTAAAAGATCCCACGGCACTATTTTGAAGAAGAGCAGGGGAGTTATCTCCTTTGTATCCCTCAACATCATTTTTAAAAAAAACAGATTATCTGGTCATTCCTACATTACAACAGTGACTACACTCCAAAAGTACTTCATTGGCTGTAAAGCGATTTGGAACGTCCTGTGGTGGTGAAAGGCGCTATATAAATGCAAGTCGAAGTAACTCTCGGGTGTGAAATGCTTTTCCCATTTGGGAGATAAGGTCCCATATAACCATGCGGTGAGTAGTGTTGTACTGTGCAGGACCTGTGAGTGTGGGTGGGGCCTCCAGTTGGTCTTTGGGCTTGCCGGCTAATTGATCAGCAATGAAGAGGCATTGGCTATTTGGCTGCCGGGCACGCACTCCCTCCCTCGCTCTGTTGTGTGCCGCCCAGTGTTGGGCCGGTTTGCACTGGGCAGGTTTGCCAGCTGGTGCGTCCGGTGCGCTGAGAACCCAGTGACACATCACCATCTGTGAGAGGATGGGGCTGTGTGGTTAATGCAGCAAGGCCCCTCGCACCTCCCCACACAACAGGTGCAGTCCGCAGGGACCGAGCAGCAATAAGCTGCAGAGAAGGACCACTACTGTTCCGACTGAGTCCATGCCCCCTTTACTGAAGGACGGCCAACTGTCTGTCAATATTCACACACTGCTCCATTCTCTCTCCGTCTCTGTGTTGTGTATCTCTGTCTCTGTGACATAGAAACATAGAAAATAGGTGCAGGAGTAGGCCATTCGGTCCTTCGAGCCTGCACCATCATTCAATATGATCATGGCTGATCATATCTCTCTCTCCGTCTGTCTCTCTCTGTGTCTGTCTCTCTCTCTCTCTCTCTCTCTCTCTCTCTGTGTCTCTCTGTCTGTCTGTCTCTCTCTCTCTCTCCATGTGTCTCTCTCTCCATTTGTCTCTGTCTCTCTCTGTGTGTGTCTCTCTGTGTCTCTCTCTCTCTCTTTGTGTGTCTCTCTCTCTCTGTCTGTGTCTCTCTCTCTCTCTCTGTCTCTCTGTGTCTCTCTCTCTCTCTGTCTCTCTCTCTGTCTCTCTCTCTCTGTCCGTGTCTCTCTCTCTCTCTGTGTGTGTGTCTCTCTCTCTCTCTCTCTCTCTCTGTCTTTCTCAGTCTGTCTCTCTCTGTTTGTGTATGTCTCTCTCTGTCTCTCTCTCTGTTTGTGTGTGTGTGTGTGTCTCTCTCTCCCTCTCCCTCTCTCTGTCTGTGTGTGTCTCTCTCTCTCGCTGTGTGTCTCTCTGTCTCTCTCTCTCTGTCTGTGTGTCTCTCTCTCTGCCTCTCTGCCTCTCTGTGTCTGTGTCTTGTGAGGAAAGATTTAGTACAATCTGTGAAATATATTCTATTATTGGGTCTTTAATTACTCGATCCTGGAGTTGTGTATAACTCTAAAAAGCAGCCGCCTCTTGCCCTGATGTCCCGGAGTGAAGATACTTTTTTTATAAAAAGGACCAACCATTCAGGTTTTGCAGGAGGAGGAATACTCCTCGAATTGTACGGCACAGGAGGCCATTCGGCCCATCGTGCCTGTGCCGGCTCTGAGCGAGCGATCCAATCAGTCCCACTCCCCGCTCTTTCCCCACAGCCCTGCAACCATTTCCCCTTCAAGTATTTACTCAATTCCCCGTTTGAAAGTTATTATTGAATCTGCTCCCACTGTCCTATCAGGCAGCGCGTTCCCGATCACAACAACTCGCTGCGTAAAAACATTCTCCTCCCCTCCCCCTCTGGTTCTTTTGCCAATCACCTTAAATCTGTGTCCCTCTGGTTACCGATCCTCCTGACACTGGAAACACTTTCACTTTATTTACCTATCAAAATCCTTCATGATTTTGAACACCTCTGTTAATTCTCCTCTCAGGAGAAGAATCCCAGCTTCTCCAGTCTCTCAACCCCTGCTAGCGCTCTCGCTCCAAGATATCAGCAGCTCATGTCTTGAGCACAGAATTTCTTTTTAAGACAGCACAATTGTTATATTATGGCACCTATTTCTCTCTGAAAATGAGTGCCCTGCGAGAGATTTTGATACTGTTTTATTGTGCTCAAAGTTGACGGGATGCATCATTTAAAGGAAGAATTGCATTTATAGAGTGCCTTTCAGGACAAAACGCTTTACGGCCAAAGAAGTGGGAACCTAGGGCCAGGCGGAGGCCATTCAGCCCCTCGAGCCCGTTCCGTTATTCAATCAGATCACGGCTGATCTGCGAGCTAACTCCATATACCCGGCTTTGGTTAACAAAAAGCTATCATTCTCAGATTTAAAATTAACAATTGATCTAGCATCAATTGCCGTTTGCGGAAGAGTTTTCCAAACTTCTCCCAGCCTTTGTGTGTAGAAATGTTTCCTAATTTCACTCCTGAAAATTCTGGTTCTAATTTTTAGACTCGTTCCAGATTCCCCAACCAGCGAAAATAATTTCTCTCTGTCTACCCTACCTGTTCCCCTTAATACCCTGAAAACTTTGATCAGTTCACCCCTTAACCTTTTAGCTTGGATGATGTGGAATCGGTATGGGTGGAGCTACGGAATACCAAAGGGCAGAAAACGCGAGTGGGAGTTGTGTACAGACCACCAAACAGTAGTAGTGAGGTTGGGGACAGCATCAAACAAGAAACTAGGGATGTGTGCAATGAAGGTACAGCGGTTATCATGGGTGACTTTAATCTACATATTGATTGGGCTAACCAAACTGGTAGCGATACGGTGGAGGAGGATTTCCTGGAGTGTATTAGGGATGTTTTTCTAGACCAATATGTCGAGGAACCAACTAGGGGGGCTGGCCATCCTAGACTGGGTGATGTGTAAAGGAGTAATTAGCAATCTTATTGTGCGAGGCCCCTTGGGGAAGAGCGACCATAATATGGCAGAATTCTTTATTAAGATGGAGAATGACAGTTAATTCAGAAACTAGGGTCCTGAACTTAAGGAAAGGTAACTTCGATGGTATGAGACGTGAATTGGCTAGAATAGACTGACGAGTGATACTTAAAGGGTTGACAGTGGATAGGCAATGGCAAACATTTAAAGATCACATGGATGAACTTCAGCAATTGTACATCCCTGATTGGAGTAAAAATAAAACGGGGAAGGTGGCTCAACCGTGGCTAACAACGGAAATTAAGGATAGTTTTAAATCCAAGGAAGAGGAATATAAATGGGCCAGAAAAACCAGCAAACTTGAGGACTGGGAGAATTTTATAATACAGCAGAGGAGGACAAAGGATTTAATTAGGTGGGGGAAAATAGAGTATGAGAGGAAGCTTGCTGGGAACATAAAAAATGACTGCAAAAGCTTCTATAGATATGTGAAGAGAAAAAGATTAGTGAAGACAAACGTAGGTCCCTTGCAGTCAGATTCAGATGAATTTATAATTGGGAACAAAGAAATGGCAGACCAGTTGAATAAATGCTTTTGTTCTGTCTTCACGAAGGAAAACACAATTAGCCTTCTGGAAATACTAGGAGACCGAGGGTCTAGAGAGAAGGAGGAACTGAAGGAAACCCTCATTAGGCGGGAAATTGTGTTGGGGTAATTGATCGGATTGAAGGCCGATAAATCCCTGGGGCCTGATAGTCTGCACCACAGAGTACTTAAGGACGTGGCCCTAGAAATAGTGGATGCATTGGTGATCATTTTCCAACAGTCTATCGACTCTGGATCAGTTCCTATGGACTGGAAGGTAGCTAATGTAACACCACTTTTTAAAAAAGGAGGGAAAGAGAAAACTGATAATTATAGACCGGTTAGCCTGACATCAGTAGTAGGGAAAATGTTGGAATCAATTATTAAAGATAACATAGCAGCGCATTTGGAAAGCAGTGACAGGATCGGTCAAAGTCAGCATGGATTTATGAAGGGGAAATCATGCTTGACAAATCTTCTAGAATTTTTTGAGGATGTAATCTGTAGAGTGGACAAGGGAGAACCAGTGGATATGGTGTATTAGGACTTTCAAAAGGCTTTTGACAAGGTCCCACACACGAGATTGGTGGGCAAAATTAAAGCACATAGTACATTACCCCCAATGCCGACGTGGATAGAGAACTGGTTGGCAGACAGGAAGCAGAGAGTCAGGATAAATGGGTTCTTTTCAGAATGGCAGGCAGTGACTAGTGGGGTGCCGCAGGGCTCAGTGCTGGGACCCCAGCTCTTTACAATATACATCAATGATTTAGATGAAGGAATTGAGTGTAATATCTCCAAGTTTGCAGATGACACTAAGCTGGGTGGTGGTGTGAGCTGTGAGGAGGCTGCAGGGTGACTTGTACAGGTTAGGTGAGTGGGCAAATGCAAGGCAGATGCACTATAATGTGGATAAATGTGAGGTTATCCACTTTGGTGGCAAAAATACGAAGGCAGAATATTATCTGAATGGCGGCAGATTAGGAAAAGGGGAGGTGCAACGAGACCTGGGTGTTATGGTACATCAGTTATTGAAAGTTGGCATGCAGGTACAGCAGGCGGTGAAGAAGGCAAATGGTATGTTGGCCTTCATAGCGAGAGGAATTGAGTATAGGAGCAGGGAGGTCTTATTGCAGTTGTACAGGGCCTTGGTGAGGCCTCACCTGGAATATTGTGTTCAGTTTTGGTCTCCTAATCTGAGGAAGGACGTTCTTGCTATTGAGGGAGTGCAGCGAAGGTTCACCAGACTGATTCCTGGGATGGCAGGACTGACATATGAGGAGAGACTGGATCGACTGGGTCTGTATTCACTGGAGTTTAGAAGGATGAGAGGAGATCTCATAGAAACATTTAAAATTCTGACAGGACTGGACAGATTAGATGCAGGAAGAATGTTCCCGATGTTGGGGAAGTCAAGAACCAGCGGTCACAGTCTAAGGATAAGGGGTAAGCCAGTTAGGACCGAGATGAGGAGAAACTTCTAAACTCAGAATTGTGAACCTGTGGAATTCTCTACCGCAGAGTGTTGTTGATGCCAGTTCATTCGATATATTCAAGAGGGAGTTGGATATGGCCCTTACGGCTAAAGGGATCAAGGGTAATGGAGAGAAAGCAGGAATGGGGTACTGAGGGAATGATCGGCCATGATCTTATTGAATGGTGGTGCAGGCTCGAAGGGCCAAATGGCCTACTCCTGCACCTATTTTCTATGTTTATATGTTTCTCAATTCCAGGGAATACAACCCTACTTTGTGTAATCTCTCCTTGTAACCTAACCTTTGAAGTCCAGGTATCATTCTGGTAAACCTACACTGCACTCCCTCCAAGACCAATATACCCTCCCTAAGGTGTGGTGCTCAGAACTGCTCAGAGTGCCCCAGGTGTGGTCTAACCAGGGCTTTGTACAGCTGAAGCATAACTTCTACCCCCTTGTACTCTAGTCCTCTGGATATAAAGGCCTTTTGGGTTACACTTCAAACTGAGGCCTCGTCTGTTTTGGGAAGTCTATGTAAGAACATAAGAAATAGGAGCAGGAAAAGGCCATACGGCCCCTCGAGCCTGCTCCGCCATTTAATACGATCATGGCCGATCCGGTCATGGACTCAGGTCCACTTCCCCACCCGCTCCCCATAACCCCTTATTCCCTTATCGGTTAAGAAACTGTCTATTTCTGTCTTAAATATATTCAATGACCCAGCTTCCACAGCTCTCTGAGGCAGCGAATTCCACAGATTTACAACCCTCAGAGAGAAGAAATTCCTCCTCATCTCAGTTTTAAATGGGCGGCCGCTTATTCTAAGATTATGCCCCCTAGTTCTAGTCTCCCCTATCAATGGGAAGTCTGCATTTGAAATGTCGTAATGCAGGACACGCGGGAGTCAGTTTGAGCACAGCACGATCCCACAAACAGCAATGTGATAGTGACCTGATAATGCAGCATTTTTTAATAAGTGACGTTGATAGCGGGATAAATATTGGCCCCATGACACTCGGAATAACTCCCCTGCTTTTACTCGGACCGTTTTTGCCCACCTGAGGGCAGGCGGGACCTCGGTTTAATGTCTTATCCGAAAGACGGCACCTCTGACAGTGACCGCCTAGATTTTTGTGCTCGAGTCCCTGGACTTCAATTAAGTTTTTTTTTGAAGTCCATGCTGTCGCAATATGTAAAACTATTGGGTTATACCCAAAAAATAGATTAACTACATTCACCTGCATTAGCAGGGACTCAATGCCAAGTCATTCCTTATATCAAGGACATTGAGACACACGGAGATGTGATACGTCAACATTCCCTGTCAGCTGCACAGTCGAGCTATGCTCCCGGGAACTGGTATTGACGTCTTATCAATGCAAAAAACTCTGAGAGTTAGAACCATTCGAAGTTTACAGCACGGAAGGAGGCCATTCAGCCCATCATGTCTGCCCCAGCCAACAGGAGGCTACCCAGCCTAATCCCACCTTCCAGCTCTCGGTCCGTAGCTCTGTAGATTACAGCTCTTCAGGTGCACATCCAGGTACTTTTTAAATGTGGTGAGGGTTTCTGCCTCTACCACCCTTTCAAGTAGTGAGTTCCAGACCCCACCAACCCTCTGGGTGAAAATAGTTCTCCTCAACTCCCCTCGAATCCTTCCAGCAGTTACTTTAAATCTATGCCCCCTGGTTGTTGACCCCTCTGCTAAGGGAAATAGGCCCTTCCTATCCACTCGTATCGAAGGCCCCTCATAATTTTATACACCTCAATGCGGTCTCCCCTCATCCTCCTCTGTTCCAATGAGAACAACCCCAGCCTATCCAATCTGTCCTCATAGCTAAAACTCTCCACCCCTTGGCAACATCCTCGTAAATCTCCTCTGTACCCTCTCCAGTGCAGTCACATCTTTCATGTAATGTGGTGACCAGAACTGCACGCAGTACTCCAGCTGTGGCCGAAAGCATTATTGTGAATGACCCGCGCAGCGCCAAACAAAATTACAGGGAACAACTTCATGTGCAATCTTCGAGTCGAGGATGACTTGCTTCCACACTCGTATGAGTTCTCAAGTGACTGAAGAGGTGGGGCAAGACGGTGGTTGGAGGAAAGGGTGGGTGGGGAGTCTGGTTTGCCGCACGCTCCCGGCGAAGCGACTCGGCACCCTCCCGGATGCTGCTGCTCCACTTTGGGCGGTCTTGGACCCGGGATGTTGCACCAAGAGACGGTGGGGATGTTGCATTTTTTTCAAGGAGGCTTTGAGAGTGCCCTTGAAACGTTTCCTCTGCCCACCTGGGGCTCGCTTGCAGTTTCAGAGCTCGGAGTGGAGCACTTGCTTTGGGAGTCTCGTGTCAGGCATGCGGACAATGTGGCCCGCCCAGCGGAGCTGGTCGAGTGTGGTCAAGGGCTCGGTGCTGGGGATGTTGGCCTGAGCGAGAACACTGAC
This sequence comes from Pristiophorus japonicus, assembly GCF_044704955.1. Lineage (NCBI taxonomy): Eukaryota > Metazoa > Chordata > Chondrichthyes > Pristiophoridae > Pristiophorus > Pristiophorus japonicus. The sequence continues at coordinate 537,118,654 of NC_091977.1, forward strand.
GTTGGTGCGCCTGTCCTGCCAATGGATTTGCAGGATTTTGCGCAGGCAGCGTTGGTGGTATTTCTCCAGTGCTTTGTGGTGCCTGCTGTACACAGTCCATGTCTCTGAAGCATCTAGGAGGGCGGGTATCACCATTGCTCTGTAGACCATGGGCTTGGTGACGGATTTGATAGGATACGACACTTTTTTTTTTACACCCGAAGACTTCTCTTCAAATAAATGCATTTATTTTTAGCATTTATCTGTTTTTTTAAAAAAAAATCTTGAGCTATTGAATTACTTCGGAATAAAAGTCACTGTGTTAATGTCCTGGCAAAGTGTATCTTCCGATGAGACGGTTCTGTAACAGAGGCCCTGCAGGAAGCAATTCTGTTTTTAACTGTCCGTGTTAATGGCCTCAGGAAGCATCATTGTGAGTGGTATCTCATTCCCTGATTGCTTCTGTCTCCCTTCTTTCTGCAAGTGCGCTTTGCTCAGTGAGATAAGTGTGAAGTGCTGAGGTGTTGGGCGATGTGGTTCCAGCTGTGTGGCCGTGGCTATCTCCGTGTGTGAACTTGCCGTGAAACAAACGTCCAGCCAAAATAGAAACCAACTCTGCAAGGCCTGTCCTATTGTGTCATCCACCTTTCGGCTGAGACGTTAAACCCCCCCCGAGGGTCCGTCTGCTCTCTCGGGTGGATGTAAAAGATCTCATGGTGCTGTTTCGAAGAAGAGCAGGGGGGAGTTCCCTGGGATGTGGGCGTTGCTGGCAAGGCCGGCATTTATTGCCCATCCCTAATTGCCCCTTGAGAAGATGGTGGTGAGCCGCCTTCTTGAACCGCTGCAGTCCGTGTGGTGAAGGTGCTCCCAGACCAACTCAACACATCCCCAGCATCGAAGCACTGGCCACACTCGACCAGCTCCGCTGGGCGGGCCACATTGTCCGCATGCCTGACACAAGACTAACAAAGCAAGCGCTCTACTCGGAACTCCTACACGGCAAGCGAGCCCCAGGTGGGCAGAGGAAACGTTACAAGGGACACCCTCAAAGCCTCCCTGATAAAATGCAACATCCCCACCGACACCTGGGAGTCCCTGGCCAAAGACCGCCCTAAGTGGAGGAAGTGCATCCGGGAGGGCGCTGAGCATCTCTAGTCTCGTCGCCGAGAGCATGCAGAAAGCCAGCGCAGGCAGCGGAAGGAGCGTGCGGCAAACCAGTCCCACCCACCCTTTCCCTCAACCACTGTCTGTCCCACCTGTGACAGAGACTGTAATTCCTGTATTGGACTGTTCAGCCACCTGAGAACTCACTTTGAGTGGAAGCAAGTCTTCCTCGATTTCAAGGGACTGCCTATGATGATGGGGAGGGAGTTCCAGGATTCTGACCTAGCCATGAAGCAAGGGCCGATGTAGACCCCAGAGAGCGGTATTGAATATATTTGAGGCGGAGATAGACAGATTTTTGAGCGATAAGGGAGTACAGAGTTATGGGGAGCTGGTAGGGAAATGGAGCTGAGTCCATAATCAGATCAGCCATGATCTTACTGAATGGCAGAGCAGGCTCGTGGGGCCAGGTGGCCTACTCCTCCTATTTCTTGTGTTCTAAGTCTGGATGGTGTGTGACTGGGAGGGGAACGTGGAGGTGGTGGTGTTTCCATGCGCCTGCTGCCCTTGTCCTTCTAGGCGGTGATGTCGCGGGTTTGGGCGGTGCTGCCGAAGAAGCCTTGGCGAGTTGCTGCAGTGCATCCTGTAGATGGTACACACTGCAGCCACGGTGCGCCGGTGGTGGAGGGAGTGAATGTTGAAGATGGTGGGTAACGTGCCGATCAAGCGGCTGCTTTGTCCTTGATGGTGTCGAGCTTCTTGTGTTGTTGGGGCTGCACTCAATCCTGGCCAATATTTATCCCGCAACGCACATCACTTTATATTTATTTTATAAAAGCACCTAATACCTGGTTGCCGCTGTTAGTGGGAGCTTGCTGTGCGCAAATTGGCTGCTGCATTTCCGATATCATGACTGTGAGTACCTCGTTGGCTGTGATGCTTTTGGGACATCCAGAGGTCGTTAAAGGTGCTATAGAAATGCAAGTGTATTATGTAATACTGAATTGAGATCGGGAGACTACTGAAATAGTTGGATCTTCAAATTAACAAAATTAATTGGTGGGGAAATAATTCTGCTCGATCGTGCTCATGAGCAACATGGAAGGAAGCATTAGACGAGCGTATTAAACCAGGAGAAGCTTTATTGCAGAACACATTTTATCATGCGGCAATTACATCGCTTGAAAATGGTCTATTTTCTATTTCTCCTGTAACACAATTCTAGCCCCTCTCTGGCCGTTTTATATTTCCTGCCCGATGGGTTTGAATCAAATTTTTGATCTTGGGACGTTTCACTACGTTAAAGGCGCTATATAAATATAAGTTGTTGTTAAGTCAATTGCTGAGAACGTAAGAAATGGACATCATCATCATAATCATAGGCAGTCCCTCGAAGAGTTCTCAGGTGGCTGAACAGTCCAATACAGGAATTACAGTCTCTGTCACAGGTGGGACAGACAGTGGTTGAGGGAAAGGGTGGGTGGGGAGTCTGGTTTGCCGCACGCTCCTTCCGCTGCCTGCGCTTGTTTTCTGCATGCTCTCGGCGACGAGACTCGAGGTGCTCAGCGCCCTCCCGAATGCACTTCCTCCACTTAGGGCGGTCTTTGGCCAGGGACTCCCAGGTGTCGGTGGGGATGTTGCATTTTATCAGGGAGGCTCTGAGGGTGTCCTTGAAACGTTTCCTCTGCCCACCTGGGGCTCGCTTGCCGTCTAGGAGTTCCGAGTAGAGCGCTTGCTTTGGGAGGGAGTCTTGTCGGGCAATGTGGCCCGCCCAACGGAGCTGGTCGAGTGTGGTCAGTGCTTCGATGCTGGGAGTGTTGGCCTGGTCGAGGTCACGTTGGTGCATCTATCCTTCCATAGGATTTGCAGGATCTTGCAGAGACAGCGTTGGTCACGATCTCATTGAATGGTGGATCGGGCTTGAGGGGCTGAATGGCCTCCTGCTTATTTCAGTGCAGGCTGGACCGGCTTTTGGGTGAAGTTTATTTTGGGGTTTGCCGCCGGCTGCATGAGACCTTGCAGGTTTGATGACTCACGGCCCTGGCCCCGAAGGATGCCAGCTCTTAGTTGGATGTATTCCTGGAGGTTTTATCACACGACGTCCCGCCTCTCCTCCATTGTTCGACTGACACATCCATCCTCGCGGCACACCACCTTCCCAAGGCCAATCGGGAAGACAGAAACATAGAAAATAGGTGCAGGAGTAGGCCATTCGGCCCTTCGAGCCTGCACCGCCATTCAATAAGATCATAGCTGATCATGCAACTTCAGTACCCCATTCCTGCTTTCTCGCCATACCCCCTGATCCCTTTAGCCATAAGGGTCACATCTAACTCCCTTTTGAATATATCTAACGAACTGATCTCAACAACTCTCTGTGGCAGGGAATTCCACAGGTTCACAACTCTGAGTGAAGAAGTTTCTCCCTCATCTCGGTCCTAAATGGCTTACCCCTTATCCTTAGACGGTGTCCCCTGGTTCTGGACTTCCCCAACATTGGGAACACTCTTCCTGCATCTAACCTGTCCAGTCCCGTCAGAATTTTATGTTTCTATGAGATCCCCTCTCATTCTTCTAAACTCCAGCGTATAAAGGCCCAGTTGATCCAGTCTCTCCTCATATGTCAGTCCTGCCATCCTAGGAATCAGTCTGGTGAACCTTCTCTGCACTCCCTCAATAGCAATGTCCTTCCTCAGATTAGGAGACCAAAACTGAACACAATATTCCAGGTGAGGCCTCACCAAGGCCCAGCACCAACTTGTATTTATATAGCGCCTTTAACCTGGTAGAACATCCCAGGGCGCTTCACAGGAACATTATCAAAACAAAATTTGACATTGAGCCCCACACTAAGAAAAAAAGGAAAACTTGCATTAGTATTTACAGCCCAGAAACATGCCATTGAGCCCAACAGGTCCGTGCCGGTGTTTATGCTCCACACGATCCCCCTCCCACCTCTCTCCATCTCACCCCATCACCATATCCTTCTATTCCTTTCTCCCTCATGTGTTTATCCAGCTTCCCCTTCAACACATCGATATTATTCACCTCAAACACTACCTGTGGGAGCGAGTTTTATATTCTCACCACTCTCTGGGCAAAGAAAGACTTGCATTTATATAGCACCTTTCACGACCACCGGACGTCCCAAAGCGCTTTACAGCCAATGATGGAGTGTCATCACTGTTGTAATGTAGGACAGTCGGCAGCCAATTTGCGCACAGCAAGCTCCCACAAACAGCAATGTGATGATGACCCACATGATCTGTTTTTACTGATGTTGATAGAGGGATAAATATTGGCCCCAGGACACTGGGGATAACTCCCCTGCTCCTCTTCAAAATGGTGCCATGGTATCTTTTGCGTCCACCTGAGAGGGCAGACGGGGCCTCGGTTTAATGTATCATTCGAAAGACGGCTCCTCCGACAGTGCGGCACTCCCTCAGTACTGCACTGAGAGTGTCAGCCTAGGTTTATGTGCTCAGGTCCCTGGGGTGGGACTTGAACCCACAACCTTCTGACTCCGAGGCGAGAGTGCTGCCCACTGAGCCACAGCTGACACAAGGCGATATTAAGGCGGACGGCCAAAAAAAAACCTCGGGGGGAAAAAAGGTAGGTTTTAATGAGGAAGGGAGAGGCATTGAGGTTTACGGAGGGAGTTCCAGAGCTTGGGGCCAAGGCAGCTGAAGGCACGGCCGCCAATGGTGGAGCGATGGAAATCGGGGGATACGCAAGAGGCCAGAATTGGAGGAGCGCGGAGATCAGGAGGGTACAGAGATAGGGAACAAGTCTCTCAGTCCTTTCCCCTCCCCCTCCACCTCCGATGCTTTAATAAGCGAAAGTGTTCAAAATAGTTAATGGCCCAATGGATTTTCTCCAGGATTGCTTGCAGCGGTGCCCTGGAGCGAAATCTTTAATTCGGGGGGATGGAGGGGCGGGGGAGGGGGAGGGGGGGCGCTAAACCGACCAAGCATCCCCACTAACCCCCATACAATAGCAGCTTTATAGTCTATCTGCTCGTTCCTCTCATTTTGTTGTCTCACCCTCCCTCGTGTTGTTGCTCAGGAGATGCCGGGAATATTTCTTTAATTTTATTCGTTCCTGGGATGTGGGTGTCGCTGGCAAGGCCGGCATTTATTGCCCATCCCTAATTGCCCCTTGAGAAGGTGGTGGTGAGCCGCCGCCTTGAACCGCTGCAGTCCGTGTGGTGAAGGTGCTCCCACAGTGCTGTTAGGGAGGAGAACATGGTGGCCACCCCGGCCTGTGTGAGAACACCACACCGCAGGTCGGGGCTATCAATAGAGCTGGAGCACCCGGCCCTGGAACATCGCGGGTGAAGGTGCGGCGAATGGGGGTACGGGGTCCAGGAGAGGCGAGGGCCCAGGGCAGCACGGGCCCAGCCCACACTGTGCGATATGTGTGCGCACTGGGCCCGTGCAGCAGAGCTGGTCTCCAGTTGTCTTGGTTAACCCCTTGCCACTGGACCAAGACCTCGCTCTGTCAAGCCCGTGTGGTGGCTGGTGTGCAACGGTCACCCCACGTTTTAAAAAAAAAAATCCACCCACAGGCATCTTCCACCCCCTCAATTGGAGTTCAGGACTGGAACATCGGGTCCTTCATTGAAACATCTGTGGGCTCTTGTGGAAGCAAGTCATCCTCGTTGGAGATACCGCCGATGATGTATATTGCCTTCCCCTGGAGTAGATGGGAACCATTCTCTCTCTCTTTTTTTTTTCCTGTCCTGGATCGGGCTGGAGGAAGATTCTGCAGAAGACTTGCAAGTTCTGCCAAGCCTACGTAAATCCGCTCCTCGGGTAGTTCGTCTTGTTTATTTTACCAGCGGCTAGACTAAATTGGAAATGTTTGGGTGGGTCATTGACTGTGCACTGCGTTGCCTCACTTTGTGCACAGACACGCTTACTGCCAATGCAGAAAGAGACCCAATCCACGCTGTAACGTCATGTGCAAGTTGGCCATCTTGACCTGGTCCTTTTTTCCTGCCTAAATGGCGGAGCAGGCTGGAGGGGGCCGTATGGCCGACACCTGCTCCTAGTTCTTATGTTCTTTTGTTGGTCGTAAACTTAGAGGTGACCCAAAACTCGGCTGTCCGTGTCTTAAGGGGAGACTAGAACTAGGGAGCATAATCTTAGAATAAGGGGCCGCCCATTTAAAACTGAGATGAGGAGGAATTTCTTCTCTCCGAGAGTTGTAAATCTGTAGAATTCTCAGCCCCAGAGAGCTGTGGAAGCTGGGTCATTGAATATATTTAAGACAGAGATAGACAGTTTCTTAACCAATAACGGGATACGGGGTTATGGGGAGCGGGCGGGGAAGTGGAGCTGAGTCCATGATCAGATCAGCCCATGATCTTATTAAATGGCGGAGCAGGCTCGAGGGGCCGTATGGGCTACTCCTGCTCCTGTTATGTTCTTATAACTCGCACCAAGTCCCGCTCACCCATCACCCCCTGTGCTCGCTGACCTACATTGGCTCCCAGTTAAGCAACGCCTCCATTTCAAAATTCTCATCCTTGTTTTCAAATCCCTCCATGGCCCTCGCCCCCCTCCCTATCTCTGTAATCTCCTCCAGCCCCACAACCCCCCCCGAGATGTCTGCGCTCCTCTAATTCTGCCCTCCCGAGCATCCCTGATTGTAATCGCTCCACCATCGGTGGCCGTGCCTTCTGTTGCCTGGGCCCCAAGCTCTGGAACTCCCTCCCTAAACCTCTCCGCCTCTCTACCTCTTTTTTTTTTTTCCCTTCTTCCAAGATGCTACTTAAATCATACCTCTTGAGCAAGCTTTTGGTTACCTGCACTAATTTTTACTTGTGTGGCTCGGTGTCAAACTTGTTGTCTCATCACACTCCTGTGAATCGCCTGGGGATGTCTCATTACGTTAAAGGCGCAATATAAATACAAGTTGTTGGTGGGTTTTAGTGGGCAAATGGGAAAGGTGGGTGGGGCTGGGGAGAGAAGTCAGCGTTTGCTTGCCTTTCTCGTATAAGAAGAGATCCCTTCATCTGGGAGACTGTTTAATACCACATGTGTTCTTTTTAAGTGAAATCCACGGCGGGCAGTGTAATTCTTCCCAGATCAAATGGGTAAAACTGTCTCTGTGGGAGCCACTGCAGATTGATTTGCTACAGTTCAGCTGGGGCTGGTAATAAGATTGGGGGAGGGGTCATCTGGGCAGTTTCAGGTTGTACTAAAGAATCCGTCTCTGATCAGCAGCGATTGCAGATTGCGTTGGGGGGGGGGGGGGGGAGAAACCAGCCGGTAAACGAGCTGCAAGTGGTGTTTGCCTGAGAACTTCTGTTGTTCCTGCTGTTGCTTCACACATGGTTAATGTGTTCCCCCCCCCCTTTGAAAGAGGTGCTGACTGGACCATAGTTAACAAGGTTTCCAGATCCAAGGTGCTAATGTAATCATCATCATCACAGGGCAGTCCCTCGGAATCGAGGAAGACTTGCTTCCACTCTAAAAGTGAGTTCTCGGGTGACTGAACAGTCCACTATGGGAATTACAGTCTCTGTCACAGGTGGGACAGACAGTGGTTGAGGGAAAGGGTGGGTGGGACTGGTTTTCCGCACGCTCCTTCCGCTGCCTGCGCTTGGTTTCTACATGCTCTCGGCGACGAGACTCGAGGTGCTCAGCGCCCTCCTGGCTGCACTTCCTCCACATAGGGCGGTCTTTGGCCAGGGACTCCCAGGTGTCGGTGGGGATGTTGCACTTTATCAGGGAGGCTTTGAGGGTGTCCCTGTAACGTTTCCTCAGCCCACCTTTGGCTCGTTTGCCGTGTAGGAGTTTCGAGTAGAGCGCTTGCTTTGGGAGTCTCGTGTCTGGCATGCGGACAATGTGGCCCGCCCAGCGGAGCTGATCGAGTGTGGTCAGTGCTTCGATGTTGGCCTGGTCGAGGACGCCAACGTTGGTGTGTCTGTCCTCCCAGGGGATTTAGCACTGTCGTAAAAACATTGGAACAGGAGGGAGGCCATTCAGCCCCTCGAGCTGGTTCCAGCCTTCAATCAGATCATTGCTGATCTGTGACCTGACTCTTCGTTTACAAACGTCAAGCAATCTCAGATTTAAAATTAACAATTGATCTAGTATCAATTGCCGTTTGCGGAAGAGATTTCCAAACTTCTCCCACTCTTTGTGTGTAGAAATGTTTCCTAATTTCACTCCTGAAAGGCCTGGCTCTAATTTGTAGACTCTGCCCCTAGTCCCAGACTCCCCAGCCAGCGGGAATAGTCTCTCTCTGTCCTGAAAACTTTGATCAAATCATCCATTAACCTTATAATTTCCAGGGAATACAACCCTAGTTTGTGTAAATTCGCCTCGTAATTTAGATCCCATGGTACTATTTCGAAGAAGACTAGGGGAGTTCTTCCTGGTGTCCTGCATTCATATTTATTCCTTATTGGTGGCTGTTCCCTCCCTAAACCTCTCCGCCTCTCTACCCCTCTCCTCCTTTACGACGCTCCTTAAAACCTAGCGCTTTCTGTGCAAATATCTCCTTATGTGGCTCAGGGTCAAGTTTTGGTTGATAACGCTCCTGTGAAGCACTTTCAGTCGTTTTAAAAAGAAAAGACATTTGCTCGGTCAGTGGGCAGCACACGCGCCTGAGTCAGAAGGTTGTGGGTTCAAATCTCACTCCAGGGACGTGAGCACACAAAGCCAGGCTGACACTCCCAGTGCAGTGCTGAGGGAGCGCCGCAGTGCTGAGGGAGCGCCGCACTGTCGGAGGGGCCGTCTTTTGGCTGAGACGTTAAACCGAGGCCCTGTCTGATCTGTCAGTTGGATGTAAAAGATCCCACGGTTACTATTTCAAAGAAGAGCAGGTGTGTTATTCCTGGGGCCAATATTTATCCCCCGATCAACATCACTAAAAGAACAGATTATCTGGTCATTCTCACATTGCTGATTGTGGGAGCTTGCTGTGCGCAAGTTGGCTGCCGCGTTTCCCACATTACAACAGTGACTACATTCCAAAAAGCACTTAATTGGCTGTAAAGTGCTTTGAGACGACCGGTGGACGTGAAAGGTGCTATATAAATGCAAGTCTTTCTTTTGCTTGCCTCATTACAGTTAAGTGTTCAACCTGTGACTGGAGGAAGATATTTGGTGGCAAGGAGCCCACACAGAGAGTGGGCTAAGAATGAGATGATTTTGATCAATGGTTACCGCGACAACATGGCCTACTTGTGTTCTCGGTCATGCAAAGCCTGTAGTTAAATCAGTTGGAATTTCAACTTTTTTGGAGGGGTGGGGGGCTTTCTTGTGACTGTCAGCAATTTAAAAGTAACACTGGCCTACCCATCATTAAATGCTAGTGAGTGCTCTCGAAACCAGATTAAATCTCCTCTCAGAAGCACTAACTTCCGGAGGGAGCTGTTTTAGTTTAGTCTACAGTTGTAGAGGTGACGTCATATTCTCAATCAGCAACAACAACTTTTATTTATATAGCGCCTTTAATATAGTGAAACATCCCAAGGCGCTTCACAGAAGCCGCATAAATAGAAATTAGCGCAGATGACCAAAAGCTTGGTCAAAGAGGTAGGTTTTAAGGAGCGTTTGGAAGGAGGAGAGAGAGGTAGAGAGGTGGAGAGGTTTAGGGAGTGAGTTCCAGAGCTTGGGGCCCAGGCAAACAGAAGGCACAACCACCAATGGTTGAGTGATTATAATCAGGAATGCTTAAGAGGATTCTTGGGGGAGGTTGTGGGGCTGGAGGAGATTACAGAGATGGGGAGGGGCGAGGCCATGGAGGGATTTGAAAACTAAGGATGAGAATTTTGAAATGAGGCGTTGCCGGACTGGGAGCCAATGTAGGTCAGTGAGCACAGGGGGTGATGGGTGAGCGGGAATTGGTGCAAGTTAGGACACAGGCTGCCGAGTTTTGGATCACTTCTAGTTTACTTCGGGTAGAATGTGGGAGGTAATCAAAGTGTACTGTGGAGTTTGGTTACAACAAATGTACGGCACAGAAACAGGCCATTGGGCCCAACTGGTCCGTGCCGGTGTTTATGCTCCACTTGAGCCCCCTCACACCCCTCTTCATCTCACCCCATCACCATATCCTTCTATTCCTTTCTCGCTCGTGTGTTTATCTCATCATCATAGGCAGTTCCTCGAGATCAAGGAAGACTTGCTTCCACTCTAAAAGTGAGTTCTCAGGTGATTGAACAGTCCAATACGGGAATTACAGTCTCTGTCACAGGTGGGACAGACAGTGGTTGAGGGAAAGGGTGGGTGGGGAGTCTGGTTTGCCGCACGCTCCTTCCGCTGCCTGCGCTTGCTTTCTGCATGCTCTCGGCGATGAGACTCGGTGCTCAGTGCCCTCCCGGATACTCTTCCTCCACTTAGGGCGGTCTTTGGCCCAGGGACTCCCAGGTGTCGGTGGGGATGTTGCACTTTATCAGGGAGGCTTTGAGGGTGTCCCTTGTAACGTTTCCTCTGCCCACCTGGGGCTCGCTTGCCGTGAAAGAGCTCCGAGTAGAGCGCTTGCTTTGGGAGTCTCGTGTCGGGCATGCGGACAGTGTGGCCCGCCCAGCGGAGCTGGTAGAGTGTGGTCAGTGCTTCGAGGCTGGGGATGTTGGCCTGATCCGAGGACGCTAAATGTTGGTGCGTCTGTCCACCCAGGGGATTTGCAGGATCTTGCGGCGACATGTTTGTCTAGCCTCCCTTTAAAATGAATCTTTGATATTCACCCCAACTACTCCGTGTGGCTGCGCGTTCCACATTGTGACGTGGACACAGTTTTAGGTCCACACCACGTGCAGTGAAGGGAATCCTGGCGTTTGTTGAGCAGAGGGACCGCGTGTATTCTGCAGATCGAGTGCTGGGGCGGAATTAGCAATTGTTTGCTGACTAGCTTAGCGTCGGACTAACACAGCTGCCACCTCCCCAGCGCCCCCACCTCCCCCAGTCTTCTTTAGAAGTGGTCTTTGGTTTCATTCTTTAATGAGGTTACATAAAACGTCTGGATTGTAAAAATGTCAGCCATTGTTAAAGGACGCTTGCAAACCATTGTATGCGTATTGCAACGCTCATCAATTTTAGCACTGTAACTTTGCATTTGAAGTCCTTATTTTTGAGCAAATATGCCGTGTCAGCATGGTAGCTGTACTGAACAATAACTTGTGTCTCAAGGTGCTTCACAGGAGTGTTATCAAACCAGATTTAACACCCAGCCATTTAGGGAGATATGAGTGCAGGTGATCAAAAAGCTTAGTCAAAGAGGTAGGTTTTAAGGAGCCTCTTAAAAGAGGAGAGAAAGAAAGACTTGTATTTATATAGCGCCTTTCACGACCACCGGGCGTCTCAAAGCGCTTTACAGCCAATGAAGTACTTTTGAAGTGTAGTTACTGTTGTGATGTAGGAAACGCGGCAGCCAACTTGCGCACAGCAAGCTCCCACATTCAGCAATGTGATAATGAGCAGATAATCTGTTTTTGTTATGCTGATGACGGATAAATATTGGCCCCAGGACACCCCGGCTCCTCTTCGAAATAGTGGCCCTGGGATCTTTTACGTCCACCTGAGAGAGCAGACGGGGGCCTCGGTTTAACGTCTCATCCGAAAGACGGCACCTCCGACAGTCCCAGTGCAGTGCTGAGGGAGTGCTGCACTATCAGCCTAGATTTATATGCTCAAGTCCCTGGAGTGGGATTTGAACCCACTCTTGAGGCAAGAGTGCTGCCCACTGAGCCACGGCTGACACGCCAGAGAGAAGCAGAGAGGTTCAGGGAGGGAGTTCCAGAGCTTGGGGCCCAGGCAGCTGAAGGCACGGCCACCAATGGTGAAGCGCTGGAAATTGAGGATTCACGAGAGACCAGAATTGGAGGAGCGCAGAGATGTCTGAGGGTGGATGGGCTGGAGGGGGTTAGAGATAGGGAGGGGTGTGGGGCCGGAGGGGGTTAGAGATAGGGAGGGGTGTAGGGCTGGAGGGGGTTACAGAGATAGGGCGAGTTGTGAAGTCACTTCTTCACAGACCTGGGTCTTCCACATAGAACTAGTTGGTCACAATGGACACAGATTTTGATAACTCCCCTGCTCTTCTTCGAGATAGTGGTCGTGGTTCTTTTACGTCCACCCGAGAGAGCAGACGGGACCTCGGTTTAACGTCTCCTCCGAAAGAATGCCCCTCCGACAGTGCGGCGCTCCCTCAGCACTGCACTGGGAGTGTCAGCCTAGATTGATGTGCTCAAGTCTCTGGAGTGGGACTTGAATCCGCGACCTTCTGACTCGGGGCGAGAGTGTTGCCCACTGAGCCACAGGAGTTTAAAGATGAAATGGAACACATTGCTCGGTGGGCCCTGAGTGGAATTGGATCCGAGCTTGCCGTTGGTATAATATTTGTAACGTAAAGTCTATTCCACTGTCCAGGTAATTGTACTGAAGTAATGCATTGTTTTAAATTGGTATCTGTATATAAGGAGCGAAGTCCTTGTGTGGATTTATTAAAAACCGGGGTCACTTGAAAAGAGAACCGACTTCCACCCCCTCCCTCTTGCTGCTGTGCTGAATCCTTGATGTGTACTTTGTTCAAATGACTAATGGTGCATTATATTGGTGGACTGCTCTAAGACCAGCTGCCTGTTCTGCTGCTGTGAAAACGGCAGGCCTGATTTATCTCGCTTCCAGCAGGTTCTACACCGATACTGTCCAACGCTCTGCTGCCCATGTTCTAACACGCACCAGTACCTTCTCCTTGTTTTCAAATCCCCCCATGGCCTCGCGACCCCCCCCCCCATCTCGACAATCTCCTCCAGCCCTACATCATCATCATCATCATAGGCAGTTCCTCTGAATCGAGGAAGACTTGCTTCCACTCTTAAAATGAGTCCTTAGGTGGGCTGAACAGTCCAATACGAGAACCACAGTCCCTGTCTGGGACAGACAGTGGTTGAGGGAAAGGGTGGGTGGGACTGGTTTGCCGCACGCTCCTTCCGCTGCCTGCGCTTGCTTTCTGCATGCTCTCGGCGACGAGACTCGAGGTGCTCAGCGCCCTCCCGGATGCACTTCCTCCACTTAGGGCAGACTGGTCTTTGGCCAGGGACTCCCAGGTATCAGTGGGGATGTTGCACTTTATCGGGGAGGCTTTGAGGGTGTCCTTGTAATGTTTCCTCTGCCCACCTTTGGCTCGCTTGCCGTGTAGGAGTTCCGAAATTTCTTCTCGGAGGGTTGTAAATCTGTGGAATTCGCTGTCTGAGAGAGCTGTGGAAGCTGGGATGTTGAATAAATTTAAGACACAGATAGACAGTTTCTTAACCGATGAGGGAATAAGGGGTTATGGGGAGCGGGCAGGGAAGTGGACCTGAGTCCATGATCGTATTAAATGGCGGAGCAGGCTCGAGGGGCCGTATGGCCTACTCCTGCTCCTATTTCTTATGTTCTTATTAACCCAGTCGTGAGACACCTTATTTAGTTTTGAACAGACAGTGACCAGAATGTATTGGCACAACTATTTTTCCAAAAAAGAAATAATTTGGGGGAAATAAAGGAGTTCTTTGTGTGTCTTTTGTTTATTTTTGAGGCTGACATCTCTCGTTGCTCCCCCTCTGATCTGCCTCTTGGCACTTATCGAGCTCTTGTAGGAAGTGTTTCAAATTCAGATGGAATGTCTGACTGGGAACAAGTGGCCCTGATAACGGAATGGTTGTTGGAACATTCCTTTCTCCCGAGCCATGTAACCGTTTAAACACGAGGAACAAAGCTATCGGTTTTCCGTATCCTGTTGTGGATTCGAAGCGTATAATGTGCTGTCCTTTTGGAATGTGGCGTTGGAACACTATTTAAACGTCTGGGGGTTTTTTATTAAATGTTTCTTCTCTAGCCCGTTCAATTGAAAGGTTAATTATGCCGACATTCTACTGGTCGTGGAGTTGCCTGTGGATTATTAAATGGTGGCGAGCTTTGACGGGTTGCTAACGGCCCGGGAATGCCTGAGTGTCTCCAGGAATTTACGCTTAATCCCCCTGCTCCTGAGTACAAGCCCCCTGGGGAATAACCTAAATCCTCAGGGAATTAAACATTTAATTCTCACTTACTTCTGTGTAGCAGTTCTAAAAGTATTGGAGGTGGGAGAAAAAAAGGCCGGTTAGATTCTGCCCTCTTGAGCATCGCCCGATTTCCATCGTTCCACCATCGGTGGCCGTGCCTTCAGCTACCTGGGCCCCGAGCCCTGGAATTCCCTCCCTAAACCTCGCTCGCTCTCTTTCTTCTCCTTTAAAATACTCCCTTATATTCTGCCTCTAATTCTGCCCTCTTGAGCATTCCTGATTACATAAGAATGTAAGAAATAGGAGCAGGAGTAGGCCATTCGGCCCCTCGAGCCTGCTCCGCCATTTAATATGATCATGGCTGATCCGATCATGGACTCAGCTCTACTTCCCTGCTCGCTCTACATAACCCCTTAATCCCTTATCAATTAAGAAACTGATTTTAAATCCATTCAATGTCCCAGCTTCCACAGCTCTCTGAGGCAGCGAATTCCACAGATCACCTCTCATTCTTCTGAATTCCAATGAGTAGAGGCCCAACCTACTCAACCTTTCCTCATAAGTCAATACCCTCATCTCCGGAATCTTCTCTGAACTGCTTCCAAAGCAAGTATATCCTTTCGTAAATATGGAAACCAAAACTGTACGCAGTATAATCGCTCAACCATTGGTGGCTGTGCCTTCTGTTGCCTAGGCCCCTAGCTCTGGAACTCCCTCCTTAAACCTCCTCTCCCTCCCCCCCACTCTCTCCCTCCCCCCCCCCCACTCTCTCCCTCCCCCCCCCCACTCTCTCCCTCCCCCCCCCCACTCTCTCCCTCCCCCCCCCCCCACTCTCTCCTCTCTTCCCCCCCCCCCCCACTCTCTTCCCCCCCCCCACTCTCTCCCTCCCCCCCCCCACTCTCTCCCTCCCCCCCCCCCCCCCACTCTCTCCCAACCTCTCCTTTCAGATGCTCCTTACATC
This sequence comes from Pristiophorus japonicus, assembly GCF_044704955.1. Taxonomy (NCBI): domain Eukaryota; kingdom Metazoa; phylum Chordata; class Chondrichthyes; family Pristiophoridae; genus Pristiophorus; species Pristiophorus japonicus. The sequence goes on from NC_091977.1 coordinate 537,133,695, forward strand.
CTGTTTCTAATTCTGGCCTCTTGAGCATCCCTGATTATAATCGCTCCACCATCGGTGGCCGTGCCTTCAGCTGCCTGGGCCCCAAGCTCTGAAACTCCCTCCCTAAACCTCTCTACCTCTCTACACCCCTCTCATCCTTTAAGATGCTTCTACCTCTTTGACCGAGGTTTTGGTCGCCTGTCCTAATATCTCCTTGTGTGCCTCAGTGTCAAATATTGTTTAATAATTGCTCCTGAGAAGTGTCTTTGGGCATATTGCGGTGTTAAGTGTGCGCTGTATGAATACAAGTTGTTATACAGGTACGATGAAAGCTCCGGGAATATGTCCCACCAAAATTGGCAAGCCAAGAGCTGTGGCTGGTAAAATATACCAGGTTAGATGTGGGGGGTGGGGGGGGTTTAAGATCATCATCACCATAGGCAGTCCCTCGGAATCGAGGAAGACTTGCTTTCACTCTTAAAATGAGTCCTTAGGTGGCTGAACAGTCCAATACAGGAATTACAGTCTCTGTCACAGGTGGGACAGACAGTGGTTGAGGGAAAGGGTGGGGGGTCTGGTTTGCCGCACGTTCCTTCCGCTGCCTGCGCTTGCTTTCTGCATGCTCTCGGCGACGAGACTCGAGGTGCTCAGCGCCCTCCCGGATGCACTTCCTCCACTTAGGGCGGTCTTTGGCCAGGGACTCCCAGGTGTCGGTGGGGATGTTGCATTTTATCAGGGAGGCTTTGAGGGTGTCCCTTGTAACGTTTCCTCTGCCCACCTTTGGCTCGTTTGCCGTGAAGGAGTTCCGAGTAGAGCGCTTGCTTTGGGAGTCTTGTGTCTGACATGCGGACAATGTGGCCTGCCCAGCGGAGCTGATCGAGTGTGGTCAGTGCTTCGATGCTGGGGATGTTGGCCTGGCTGAGGACGCTAACGTTGGTGCGTCTGTCCTCCCAGGGGATTTGCAGGGAGTAAAATAATGCAGTTATCCCTTTCAGTAACATCGGCTGAAGCGAGGAGTTTTATTTCTGGCGAGTGTTTCTCGCCAGTTCTCGAACCTTGATTGCGTATTGATCCCTGCTCATGTGACAAAAGGGTTGAAGCTGCTCTTTGTCAGGCGGCTTGGTTTACGCAAACGCAAGTGCCTTTGTCCTCTCTCTCTCTCTCTCTCTCTTTCCCCCACCCCCACTACACACACATCCCACCTCTCATCTCCACATTTGTCCCTGTGACATGGAAATTGATTGTCGAGGGCAGGGGTGGGTGGTGTGGAATCGGATAATTGATGGCTGCATTTCAAAGATGGAAGGAGTGTGGAGTTGTGGGAGCTGGTGTCCCTCGGGAATTAAGGGGAAAGACACCGGAGAGGTGGGTGTGTGGGGGGGGGGGGGAGGGTTGAGAAAGAGGGGAGTTTGGCTCCCAGTGCAGGCTATGAATGGGCCGTTCTAATGCTAACAAAGTACACCACATACTGTTCAGTGCCTTTGTGAAGACACACTGAAGGATTTCACAATGTGAATAACCTTCGACCTGCCCCCACACACCCCCCCCCCTTTCACTGTATGCAAAGCGGGTCGACTGAATGCGGCATTGTTCCGCCAGAAGGGCTCGCTCGACCCAAAGCATTCGGCCTTGCTGTTAAGAGCGCGCGGCGTGCATCTTATAATCCCTGCCGATTTTTGTTTTTCAAAGGGATGGGGGAGTATTTCAGACCGTTGCATTCATGTCGGCTTAATTAGATGTAATTTTAAGACCATGGTGGCAGTGAGAGAGACAGGACTGGGAGGGAGGTATGCAACGACAAGTGTGGCAACCAGACGCTGGCATTGTGTTGTGATCGAAGGACGGGAGGTTGTAAAATGAGAACCTAAAAATAGACTTTAGGCCAATACTTTATTCATCGAATTATACCCTACAGCTAGGGTGTACCTTTTTTTTTAACGTTTCTGAGATGCGCGCACACTGTGTTTGACACCATAATTGTGTCCTTTCCCCCACCCCCTCCAGACTCTCTTGTGGTAAACGGTCGTTAATGTAGCTCGTGGGCCCTTAACTAAAAGGGACAGGTGCCTGTGGATATAGCAACCAGTCCTCATTAAACAGGACATTGAAGCGGGAACATAAGAACATCAGAAACGGGCGCAGGAGTCGGCCATACGGCCCCTTGAGCCTGCTCCGCCATTTAATACGATCATGGCTGATCCGATCATGGACTCAGATCCACTTCCCTGCCTGCTCCCCTTAATCACTTTATCTGTTAAAGTGTCTATCTGTCTTAAATTTATTCAATGTCCCGGCTTCCACAGCTCTCTGAGGCAGTGAATTCCACAGATTTACAACCCTCTGAGAGAAGAAATTCCTCCTCATCTCAGTTTTAAATGGGCGGCCCCTTATTCTAAGATTATGCCCCCTAGTTCTAGTCTCCCCCATCAGTGGAAACATCCTCTCTGCATCCACCTTGTCGAGCCCCCTCATAATCTTATACATTTCGATAAGATCACACCTCATTCTTAAGAGCTGCAACTCCAGGGCAGCTCCAGCAATTACTCGAGAGAGACACCGGTTAATGTTTCAAGTGTGAACCTCATAACTACTTGCATTTGTATAGCGCCTTTCAATGCGTTACAATGCCCGAGGGCGTTTCACAGGAGTGTTTATCCAACTGAATTTGCCGCACAAGGAGATAATGGGGAACAGCTGGTCAAACACTTGGTCAAAGTGGTAGTTTTAAGGAGCATCTTAAAGGATGAGAGAGAGAGAGAGAGAGAGAGAGGCGGAGAGGTTCAGGGAGAAAGTTCCAGAGCTTGGGGCCCAGGCAACTGAAGGCACGGCCACCGATGGTGGAGCGCTGGAAATCGGGGGGAGACGCAAGAGGTCAGAATTGGAGGAGCGCAAAAATCGCAAAAGGGTTGTGAGGCTGGAGGAGTCTGCAGAGCTAGGGAGGAGCGAGGCCGTGGAGGGATTTCTGGGATGAGCAAAGATATCGCTGAACAGGGATAAGTGGCCTCGAAGGTCATTAACTCGGAATACAGGCACGGCGAGTGTTGGTACTGAATGGATTTATGACTCCGCTCCTGCCTCACCTCATCCGCTGCTGAAGCCCTCATCCATACATTTATTACCTCCAGACTTGACTCTTCCAACGCGCTCCTGGCCGGCCTCCCACATTCTACCCTACGTAAACTAGAGGTGATCCAAAACTCGGCCTCCCCGTGTCCTAACTCGCACCAAGCCCCGCTCACCCATCACCCCCTGTGCTCGCTGACCGACATTGGCTCCCGGTTAAGCAACGCCTCGATTTCAAAATTCTCATCCTTGTTTCCCAATCCCTCCATGGCCCTCGCCCCCTCCCTATCTCTGTAATCTCCTCCAGCCCCACAACACCCCCGAGAGATGTCTGCGCCCCTCTAATTCTGCCGTCTTGAGCATCCCAGATTATAATCGCTCAATGTGCAGGATTACCGTGGTACTTCCCCCTTCTCTCCACGTGTTTGTCGTGCTGCGCACCACCGCCATCCGATGCTGCTGGGGGGGGGGGGGCGTGGCCGGATCCCGGGCTACGGGAGCGAGCAGGTTTGGAGTTGAGTTCACCGAGCCTGGCGGAAGGCTCGCCGAGCAGATCGGTTTGTGTTTAAACGGCTGACCTTTGCACCACCGTGTGGCCGTCGCTGTTTTTAAAAAAAAAGCTGCGGAAATGAAACCGCCTTTGTTGCAAAGTTGCCGGATGCTCCTGTAGCGCGGCCTGTGATGATGGCGCTCAGCTGGGTTTTTGTGTTGGCCCTTTGTCTCCCCCTCTCCGGAGCTCCCTCTCTCTCTCTCTCTCTCTCTCTGGCTCTCTCGCTGCCGAGGATGACTTGCTTCCACACTAACATGAGTTCTCAGGTGACTGATGAGACCAATACGGGAATTACAGTCTCTGTGGGGTGGGACAGACAGTGGTTGGGGGGAAAGGGTGGGTGGAGAGTCTGGTTTGCCGCACGCTCCTTCCGCTGCCTGCGCTTGCTTTCTGCGCGCTCTCGGCAACGAGACTCGAGGTGCTCAGCGCCCTCCCGGATGCACTTCCTCCACTTAGGGCGGTCTTTGGCCCAGGGACTCCCAGGTGCCGGTGGGGATGCTGCACTTTATCAGGGAGGCTTTGAGGGTGTCCTTGAAAGCTGGGCGGTGCGCTGAAGATGATACTGTGGAGATTTGCTCGACTGTTAGCTTTGCGTGACGTTTTGTATTTTGGGGGCCGGGAGAATTTCACAGAGGATACAGGAAAGGAGGCCTCGGTCTCTCGTGACTCTATCCCATCAGTCCCAGTCCCCTTGGTCTTCCGCACAGATCTGCTTATTTATTTCCCCTTCAAGTATTTATGCAATTCCCCGTTTGAAAGTTACTATTGAATCTTCCCTTTCAGGCAGCGCGTTCCCAATCACAGCAACTCGCTTCTGTTGCCTGGGCCCCAAGCTCTGGAATTCACTGCGTAAACCTCTCTCCCTCTCTTTCCTCCTCCAAGACGCTCCGTAAAACCTACCTCTTTGACCAAGCTTTTAGTCACCTGTCCTAATTTCTCCTTATGCGGCTCGGTGTTAAATTTTTTGTCTCGTAACACTCCTGGCGGAGCAGGCTCGAGGGGCTAGATGGCCTACTCCTGTTCCTAATTCTTATGTTCTGTGAAGCGCCTTGGGACATTTCACTACGTTAAAGGCGCTATATAAATGCACGTTCATAGAATCATAGAAATTTACAGCAGGAAGGCCAACCAAGAGCTACCCAGCCTAATCCCACTTTCCAGCTCTCGGTCCGTAGCCCTGCAGGTTACGGCACTTCAGGTGCACATCCAAGTACTTTTTAAATGTGAGGGTTTCTGCCTCTACCACCCTTTCAGGCCGTGAGTTCCAGATCCCCACCACCCTCTGGGTGAAGAAATTTTCCCTCAAATCCCCTCTAAACCTCTTACCAATTACTTTCAATCTATGCCCCCTGAATATTGACTCCTACTAAGGGAAATGTGTCCTTCCTATCCACTCTATCTTGGCCCCTCATAATTTTATGCACCTCAATTAAATCTCCCCTCAGCCTCCTCTGTTCCAAAGAAAACACACTCAGCCAATCCAATCTGTCCTCATAGCTTAGATTCTCCACTCCCGGCAACATCCTCGTAAATCTTCTCTGTACCCTCTTCAGTGCAATCGCATCATTCCTGTAATGCGGTGACCAGAACTGCACGCAGTACTCCAGCTGTGGCCTAACTAGTGTTTTATTTTCTATGTTTCCGTGGCGGCTAAAGGGGTCAAGGGTTATGGAGAGAAAGCAGGAAAGGCGTACTGAGGGAATAATCAGCCATGATCTTATTGAAGGGCCGAATAGCCTACTCCTGCACCTATTTTCTATGTTTATACAGTTCAAGCATATCCTCCCTGCTCTTGTATTCCATCGTAACCGATGTTGTCCATTGTCATCTGCGTCAATAGTTTTGTGCAAAGGTGAGACGATTGCATCAGGTCTTTGACAAGTTGCTTATTGATGAGGCAGAGGAAGCCACAAACCATTTATTGTATTTGGCGAGTTTCCAAGCAGAAAGCTGGTTGCACTCTGAGCCTGATCACACACCGGTGGTGTGCTTACGCATAAAGTGCACAAGGTTACAACTGCTGATTCCCAAAATGGTTCAGGAAAACTCTTACGAGCGCTGGATCAGTGGTGTAGCAGTTCGTAGAGGGATGTAATCGTGGCCCAGGAGAGGCGTGAGGTCGGGGCCCAGGGCCCAGGGCCAGCCCACACTGCGATATGTGTGCGCACTGGGTCCGTGCAGCAGAGCTGGTCTCCAGTCGTCCTGGTTAACCCTTGCCACTGGACCAAGACCTCGCTCTGTCAAGCCCGTGTGGTGGCTGGTGTGCAACGGTCACCCCACGTTAAAAAAATCCACGCACAGGTATCTTCCACCCTTCAACACGTAGTTCGGGATCTGGAATATTAGGTCCTTCATTGAAACACCTGTGAACTCATCCCTTCTCGGAGTGGAAGCAAGTCATCCTCGTTTCGAGGCACTGCCTTTGATGATGACTCTTGCCTCTGACATTTGGATACGCTCCGATTTACGGAGGGTATAAGATGGGGAGGTCAGACAGGAGTTCGTTGGAATACTCGCGTCCGGAGGTAACAAAGAGGCACTGATGAGGGTTTCGGCAGCAGATGGACTGAGGCAATGGATGAGACGGACGATATTAGAGGTGAAGCAGGCGGTCTTGGTGCAGGGGCAGATTTAAGGCTGCAAGTTGGCCGACATTGTCTCCCACGTTGGGTTCAAGCCCCACTCTAGAGAATTGAGCACAAAATTATAGGCTCACACTCCCAGTGCAGTACTGAGGGAGCGCCGCACTGTCGGAGGGGCAGTACTGAGAGAGCGCCGCACTGTCGGAGGGGCAGTACTGAGGGAGCGCCGCATGTGGGAGGGGCTTTCGGATAAGACCTTAAACCAACATCTCGTCATCAAAAAATAATTGCTGTTTGTGGGAGCTTGCTGTGCACAAATTGCCTGCTGCGTTTCCCATGTTGCAACAGTTACGATAGAATTAAAAGTACATCGTTGGGTCTGAAGCATTTTGGGACATCATGATGTTGTGACGGACGCGATATAAATGCAACTTAAGAACATAAGAATTAGGAGCAGGAGTAGGCCATTCAGCCCCTCGAGCCTGCTCCGCCATTTAATAAGATCACGGCTGATCTTCCACCTCAACTCCACTTTCCCGCCCGATCCCCATCTCCTGTGATTCCCCTAGAGTTCACAAATCTATCAATCTCGGCCTTGAATATATTCAACGATTCAGCATCCACAGCCCTCTGGGGCAGAGAATCCCAGAGATTCACCACCCTCTGAGTGAAGAAATTCCTCCTCATCTCAGTCCTAAATGGCCGCCCCCTTATCCTGAGACTGTGACCCCTGGTTCTAGACTCTCCAGCTCAGCGGAAACAACCTCTCAGCATCTACCCTGTCAATCCCCCTCAGCATCTTATACAGGTGCAACGTCCCTTTTCCGGAAGTCCGAAAACCGGATATTTCGGCGAGTGATGAGCGGAGGATTGGCAGGTTGCAAGGTCTGAAATACGGAAAAACCCAAAATCCAGCATGGGGTTGGTCCTGAGGATTTGGACATTGTACCTGTATGTTTCAATGAGATCACCTCTCGTTCCAGAGGGTACATAATAACATAATAACATGAGAAATAGGAATAGGAGTAAGCCATTTGGCCCTTTGAGCCTGCTCTGCCATTTAATACGATCATGGCTGATCTGATCACGGACTCAGCTCCACTTCCCTGCCCGTTCCCCATAACCCTTGACTCCCTTATTGCTCAAAAATCTGGCTATTTCCGCCTTAACTATATTCAATGACCCAGCCTCCACAGCTCTCTGGGGCAGAGAATTCCACAGATTTACAACCCTCTGAGAGAAGAAATTCCTCCTCATCTCAGTTTTAAATGGGCGACCCCTTATTCTGAGACTATGTCCGCTAGTTTTAGTTTCCCCTATGAGTGGAAATATCCTCTCTGCATCCACCTTGTCGAGCCCCCTCATTATCTTAGATGATTCAGTAAGATCACCTCTCATTCTTCTGAACTCCAATGAGTAGAGGCCCAACCTACTCAACCTTTCCTCATAAGGCAACCCCCTCATCTCCAGAATCAACCGAGTGAACCTTCTCTGAACAGCCTCCAATGCAAGTATATCCTTGCAAGATTACGGAGACCAAAACTGTACGCAGTACTCCAGGTGTGGCCTCACCAATACCCTGTACAGTTGTAGCAGGACTTCCCTGCTTTTATACTCTATCCCCCTTGCAATAAAGGCCAAGATTCCATTGGCCTTCCTGATCACTTGCTGTACCTGCATACTAACTTTTTGTGTTTCATGCACAAGGACCTCCAGGTCTCTCTGTACTGCAGCACTTTACAATATTTCTCCATTTAAATAATAACTTGCTTTTCTGTTATTTCTGCCAAAGTGGATAATCTCACACTTTCCCACATTATACTCCATCTGCCAAATTTTTGCCCACTCACTCAGGCTGTCTATATCCCTTTTCAGATTTTTTGTGTCCTCCTCACAATTTACTTTCCCGCCCATCTTTGTATCATCAGCGAACTTGGCTACGTTACATCCAAGTCATTAATATAGATTGTAAATAGTTGAGGACAGGCCCGATCTACTCAGTCTCTCCTCATATGATAGCCCACTCATCCCAGGAATCAGTCTGGTGAACTTTTGTTGCCTTTTAAAACGGTGTCGGTGTGATTACAGTCTTCCCTGCTTATCATGGGAGTGTTCGTGCTGACGTGATTTTTCCACTTTCTGCATTGGCCGCTGTATTAAAGCAATTATTAAAAAATCTTTATTCCCCCCTTCTCCTCCTGCTCCCAGCCCCTGCGATTGGATTCCGGGCTACTGTGAATGATTGAGTGCTGAGGTTATGCTTTCTGAAAGAGATCCAATTCCTCCTTATGTGTGGAACTCAACATGACGATTTAGTTGTCGCATCATCATCATCATTGGAATCGAGGAAGACTTGCTTCCACTCCTGAAGTGAGTTATTTGATGGCTGAACAGTCCAATATGAGAGCCACAGACCCTGTCACAGGTGAGACAGATAGTCGCCGAGGGAAGGGGTGGGTGGGACTGGTTTGCCGCACGCTCTTTCCGCTGCATGTGCCTGACCTCTTCACGCTTGCGGCGTTGAGACTCGAGGTGCTCAGCGCCCTCCCGGATGCACTTCCTCCACCTCGGGCGGTCTTTGGCCAGGGACTCCCAGGTGTCAGTGGTGATGTCACACTTTATCAGGAAGACTTTGAGGGTGTCCTTGTCACGTTGCCCACCTTTGGCTCGTTTGCCGTGAAGGAGTTCCGAGTAGAGCGCTTGCTTTGGGAGTCTCGTGTCAGGCATGCGAACAATGTGGCCTGCCCAGCGGAGCTGATCGAGTGTGGTCAGTGCTTCAATACTGGGGATGTTGGCCTGGTCGAGGACACTGTCCTGTCCTCCCGGGGGATTTGTAGGATCTTGCGGAGACATCGTTGGTGATATATCTCAAGCGACTTGAGGTGTCTTCTGTATAGCGTCCATGCCTCTGATCCATAGAGGAGGGCGGGTATTACTGCAGCCCTGTAGACCATGAGCTTGTACTGGTGTCGATGTCACTGAGTCACGAGCGAGGTGGAAGCTTTCTGCCTTGTTCAGCAACGGGGCTGATCATCAGTTCATGTTGGTCAGCGGGCTGTCGATCGTTGACGTTCTCTCTCGCCCAGAGACCTTGGCAGTCTTCAGTTATTGTCAACGAGTGACCCCCCACATTCAAACCAGATCAGCATCCATGTCTGTGTTCAAGGTCTCGGTCACCCGTTAACCAACGGAGACCCGGCAGCCCACTCCGATTACTATTCACTTTATTATTGTGATGCCGGATCAGTGATTCCACCTGTCTCGCTGTCCCAACAACAGAAACTTGCATTTACATAGTGCCTTCAACTGAATGAAATGTCCCAAGGGCCTTCACAGGAGGTGGGGCCACATTGTTCGCATGACCGACACGAGACTCCCAAAGCAAGCGCTCTACTCGGAACTCCTTCACGGCAAGCGAGCCAAAGGTGGGCAGAGGAAACGTTACAGGGACACCCTCAAAGCCTCCTTGATAAAGAGCAACATCCCTACCAACACCTGGGAGTCCCTGGCCAAAGACCACCCTAAGTGGAGGAAGAGCATCCGGGAGGGCACTGAGCACCTCGAGTCTCATCGCTGAGAGTATGCAGAAAGCGAGCGCAGGCAGCGGAAGGAGCGTGCGGCAAACCAGACTCCCCACGCACCCCTTCCCTCAATCACTGTCTGTCCCACCTGTGACAGAGACTGTAATTCCTGTATCGGACTGTTCAGTCACCTGAGAACTCACTTTTGGAGTGGAAGCAAGTCTTCCTCGATTCCGAGGAACTGCCTATGATGATGATGATGATGTCTCAACAACAGCAACTTGCATTTATATAGCGCCTTCAACTTAGTAAAATGTCCCAAGGGCCTTCGCAGGAGCAGCATCAAAAAATTTGACACCGAGCCACACAAGGAGGCATAGAAACATAGAAAATAGGTGCAGGAGTAGGCCTTTCAGCCCTTCGAGCCTGCACCACCATTCAATAAGATCATGGCTGATCATTCCTTCAGTGCCCCTTTCCTGCTTTCTCTCCATACCCCTTGATCCCCTTAACCGTAAGGGCCATATCTAACTCCCTCTTCAATATATCCAATGAACTGGCATCAACAACTCTCTGCGGCAGGGAATTCCACAGGTTAACAACTCTGAGTAAAGAAGTTTCTCCTCTTCTCGATCTTAAATGGCCTACCCCTTATCCTAAGACTCTGTCCCCTGGTTCTGGACTTCCCCAACATCGGGAACATTCTTCCCGCATCTAACCTGTCCAGTCCCGTCAGAATCTTGTAAGTTTCTATGAGATCCCCTCTCATCCTTCTAAACTCCAATGTATAAAGATCCAGTCTCTCCTCATATGTCAGTCCCGCCATCCCTGGAATCAGTCTGGTGAACCTTCGCTGCACTCCCTCAATAGCAAGGACGTCCTTCCTCAGATTAGGAGACCAAAACTGAACACAATATTCCAGGTGAGGCCTCACCAAGGCCCTGTACAACTGCAGTAAGACCTCCCTGCTCCTATACGCAAATCCCCTCGCTATGAAGGCCAACATACCATTTGCCTTCTTCACCGCCTGCTGTACCTGCATGCCAACTTTCAATGACTGATGTACCATGACACCCAGGTCTCGTTGCACCTCCCCTTTTCCTAATCTGCCGCCATTCAGATAATAATCTGCCTTCATGTTTTTGCCCCCAAAGTGGATAACCTCACATTTATTCACATTACACTGCATCTGCCATGCATTTGCCCACTCACCTAACCTGTCCAAGTCACCCTGCAGCCTTTTAGCGACCTCCTCACAGCTCACACCACCACCCAGTTTAATGTCATCTGCAAACTTGGAGATATTACTCAATTCCCTCATCCAAATCATTAATAATATTTTAAAGAGCTGGGGTCCCAGCACTGAGCCCTGCGGCACTCCACTAGTCACTGCCTGCCATTCTGAAAAGGACCCGTTTATCCCGACTCTCTGCTTCCTGTCTGCCAACCAGTTCTCTGTCCACGTCAGTACAACTCTTTTGGGAGGAAAAAGTAAACATTAAATCTAGTGCCCCCGATCTGGGGGACACACCAAACATTTTTCAAGACCCTATTTTTTTGGGTTTTTTTGTATTTTTTGGGGGGTTTTTTTGGGCACTAAAATCATATTTTTTTGTTTCCAAGTGCCCCCTATAAAAGGGGAGGGGGACACTAAAAACCCGGCAATTAAAACAAATTAGACCCTAAAACATATAAAGTCAAATTAAAATTTGGTTGCCGGGGGTGACGATGCACTCCAGCCCCTCCGGCGCCCACCTCTCGCGGAAGGCCACGAGCGTACCGGTGGACCCACGTCAGTACATTACCCCCCAGTATTCGGTCAGGTGACCATCATCATCATAGGCAGTCCCTCGACGACGAGACTCGAGGTGCTCAGCACCCTCCGGGATGCTCTTCCTCCACTTGGGGCGGTCTTTGGCCAGGGACTCCCAGGTGTCGGTGGGGATGTTGCACTTCATCAAGGAGACTTTGAGGGTGTCCTTGCAACGTTTCTTCTGCCCACCTGGGGCTCGCTTGCCGTGTAGGAGTTTCGAGTAGAGCGCTTGCTTTGTTCGCATGCCTGACACAAGACTCCCAATGTGGCCCGCCGAACGGAGCTGGTTGAGTGTGGTAGGCGCTTCGATGCTGGGGATGTTGGCCTGGTCGAGGACACTGACGTTGGTGCATCTGTCCTCCCAGGGGATTTACAGGATCTTGCAGAGATATTGTTGGTGGTATTTCTCCAGCGATTTGAGGTGTCTATTGTATATGGTCCACGTCTCTGAGCCATCCATTAGGACAGGTGACCAAAAGCTTGGTCAAAGAGGTAGGTTTTAAAGAGCGTCTTAAAGGAGGAAGAGAGAGGTGGAGAGGTTTAGGGAGGGAGTTCCAGAGCTTTGGACCCCAGGGAACAGAAGGCTCGGCCACCAATGGTGGAGCGATTTATAATCAGGGATGCTCAAGAGACCAGAATTAGAAGAGCGCAGAGATCATAGCGGGTTGTGGGGCTGGAGGAGATTAGAGATGAGGAGGGGGGCGAGGCCATGGAGGGATTTGAAAACCAGGATGAGAATTTTAAAATCGAGGCGTTGCTTAACCTGGAGCCAATGTCGGTCAGCGAGCACAGGGGGCGCGGCGATGGGTGAAAGGGGGCGCGGCGATGGGTGAACGGGGACTCGGTGAGAGTTAGGACACGGGCAGCGAGTTTTGGATGAGCTGAAGTTTACGGAGGTGGGGGAGATGGATGTTCGGCCAGGAGCGCGTTGGAATAGTCGAGCCTGGAGATAACAAAGACATGGATGAGGGTTTCAGCAGCAGTGAGCTGAGGCAGGGGCAGAGACGGGCGATGTCACTGAGGTGGAAGTCGGCGGTCTCGGTGAGGGGGAGGATAAATTGTTGGAAGCTGAGCTCTGGGTCAGTTTGGACACCGAGGTTGTGAACAGCCTGGTTTGGCCTCGGGCAATGGCCAGAGAGTGTAGTTCTGTCGATGTAAGTTCCAGGTTTTAGTGCCGTGTATAGAATTTGATTGTCACAACACAGACGTCGCAGATGGTTCTGATGAAATTCTGAATTCAATTTTTGAAAAAGAACGACGTCCAGACATGGTCTGCAGAGGATTCTACAATTAGACACTTCACATAGTATTTACAGGCCATTGGGCCCAACCGCTCCGTGCGGTGTTTATGCTCCACACCAGCCCCCTCCCACCCCTCTTCATCTCACCATATCCTTCTATTCCTTTCTCCCTCATGTGTTTATCCAGCCTCCCCTTAAATGCACCAATACTCTTTGCCTCATGATTTTGAGCATCAAATCTCCCATAACTTTATCTGCTCAAATGAGGGCAAACCCAGCTGCTTAATACGATCAGCCATGGTCGTATTAAATGGCGGAGCAGACTCGAGGGGCTGTATGGCCTACTCCTATTTCTTAAATGTTCTTCCGTCTCTCCTCATCATTTAATCTCGTCTTTGAAATTTTCAATTGACCCGCCCCCCCCACCCCACCAGCCTCAACAGCTTTTTTTGGGGGGGGGGGAGAGAGTTCCAGATTCCCACTGTCCTTTGTGTGAAGAAGTGCTCCCTGACATCACCCCTGAACAGCCTGGCTCTAATTTTAAGGTGACGTCCCCTTGTTCTGGACTCCCCCCCCAACCAGAGGAAACAGTTTCTCTCTCTCTACCCCCATCAACCCGTTTGATCTTCTCTCAAGCTACCTTTTTGTTGTTCGACGTTCTTTGCACAACATGATCCAATGGACAGGCACCACCACCATCATCATCATCATCATCATAGGCAGTCCCTCGGAATCGAGGAAGACTTGCTTCCACTCCCAAGGTGAGTTCTCTGGTGGTTAAACAGTCCGATACGAGAGCCACAGACCCTGTTACAGGTGGGACAGACATTCGTCGAGGGAAAGGGGTCGGTCGGGCTGGTTTGCCGCATGTTCCTTCCGCTGCCTGCGTTATATCGACGAATAAACTGCAAATATCAACGGGCACTACTGCAAATATAAATCAAGTGATTTCAATGATGGGATTAACAAGACTGCTTTGGCTACTCTGTAACTCCCTGTTAACAGGTCGTTTCAATGTTTTTGAAATTGTTTGGACGGATTGCATTCCAGATCGTTAAAGAAATATTGCTCTCCATTCCCCCCCTGCTCTGGCTCTTTAACTAATTATTTTCCATTCGTCCAATATTTTGTTTTGAGGCCATGCTTGTTTAGCTGCGCTGTTTTGGGAGTGGTAAGTGTAAAACTGGGTGTGCAATAATGGAAAGTGGGGAAAGGGGGTGAGAGATACTGGCTGTGGGTTTTCTTCACCCTGCCCATCCCAATATAGAAACATAGAAAATAGGTGCAGGAGTAGGCCATTCGGCCCTTCGAGCCTGCACCACCATTCAATATGATCATGGCTGATCATGCAACTTCAGTACCCCATTCCTGCTTTCTCTCCATACCCCCTGATCCCTTTAGCCGTAAGGGCCACATCTAGCTCCCTTTTGAATATATCCAACGAACTGGCCTCAACAACTCTCTGCAGTAGAGAATTCCACAGGTTCATAACTCAGTGAAGAAGTTTTTCCTCATCTCGGTCCAAATGCCTTACCCCTTATCCTTAGACTGTGTCCTCTGGTTCTAGACTCCCCCAACATCGGGAACATTCTTCCTGCATCTAACCTGTCCAGTCCCATCAGAATTTTATATGTGTCTGAGGTCCCCTCTCATTCTTCTAAATTCCAGTGAATATAAGCCTAGTCGATCCAGTCTCTCCTCATATGTCAGTCCTACCATCCCTGGAATCAGTCTGGTGAACCTTCGCTGCACTCCCTCAAATAGCAAGAATGTCCTTCCTCAGATTAGGAGACCAAAACTCTGCACAATATGGCTGCCAAGAGTGAGGTCTGATTCGAATAATTTGTAAACTCGCTTCTGACACTCTGAAGACTACTCTTGATGCCATCTATATAACGTGGATGGTTCACAATGGTTTAGTGTAAGGCCCGTGCTTTGTTGCGCCTTGGTGAAGATGTTGACGATGGCTTGGAGTTCAGCCTCTGAGTGTGCGCAGACGCAAAGGTCGTCCGCATACTGCAGCTCGATGACAGAGGATGGGCCGGTCTTGGATCTAGCCTGGAGGCGACGAAGGTTGAACGGGATTCCAATCTGAGAACTCACTTTTAAGAGTGGAAGCAAGTCTTCCTAGATTTCGACGGACTGCCTGTGGTGATGGTGTGACCACTGTCCGCCGCAGCTCAGTGGGCAGCACACTCGCCTTTTCAGTCAGAAGGTTGTGGGTTCAAGTCCCACTCCAGGGACCTGAGCACGGAAAAACATCTAGGCCGACAATCCCAGCGCAGTGCTGAGGGAGTGCTGCACTGTCGGAGGTGCCGTCTTTCGGATGAGATGTTAAACCGAGGCCACGTCTGCTCTCTCGGGTGGATGTAAAAGATCCCACGGCACTATTTTGAAGAAGAGCAGGGGAGTTATCCCTGGTGTCCTGGGGCAAATATTTATCCCTCAAATCAACACAACAAATATAGATTATCTGGTCATTATCACATTGCTGTTTGTGGGAGCTTGCTGTGCGCACACTGTCTGCCACGTTTCCCACATTATAACACTGACTATACTCCAAAAGTACTTCATTGGCTGTAAAACACTTTGAGGTGCCCGGTAGTCATGAGAGGCGCTATAGAAATTCAATTATTTCTTTTTGTAAACTCGCGCTCAAAGCAAAGCACCATCAAAGGCTGTCCCTCGGAATTGAGGAAGACTTGCTTCCGCTCTAAAAGTGAGTTCTCAGGTGACTGAACAGTCCGATACGGGAATTACAGTCTCTGTCACAGGTGGGACAGACAGTGGTTGAGGGAAAGGGTGGGTGGGGAGTCTGGTTTGCCGCACGCTCCTTCCGCTGCCTGCGCTTGTTTTCTGCATGCTCTCGGCGACGAGACTCGAGGTGCTCAGCGCCCTCCCGGATGCACTTCCTCCACTTAGGGTGGACTGGTCTTTGGCCCAGGGACTCCCAGGTGTCGGTGGGGATGTTGCACGTTATCAGGGAGGCTTGGAGAGTGCCCTTGTCACGTTTCCTTTGCCTACGTGGGACTCGTTTGCCGTGTAGGAGTTCCGAGTGGAGCGCTTGCTTTGGGGAGTCTCGAGTCGGGCATGTGGATAATGTGGCCTGCCCAAATGACCAATGATTGTTTATCATTAGTTTTACCTATTTTATTTATCTTTCTGTTGCCGGCAGGCAGGAAATCTTGCATTAACTAACAGTCATGCTGATTTGATCTTGATTTGGTGGGGGACTAGCATTGTTTGATGGGACCGATCTGTCTTGACTTCTTAATTGGAAGAACCTGTATCAATTGCACATTAATAGTGGTCGTCATTGATTTGTTGGGAGGGTTGGGGGGTGGAGTGGGGGGAGGGAGCAGTTTACCCTGGAGTGATGTGCACACATTCTGTAAGTATTGTTTGGTGTAACCAGCATAACGAGAGAGAATTTATCGCACAAACAGGCCACTTGGCCACACTGGGTCCGTGCCGGTGTTTGTGCTCCACACAAGCCTCCTCCCACCCCTCTTCATCTTACCCCATCACCATATCCTTCTATTCCTTTCTCCCTCATGTGTTTATCCAGCTTCCCTGTAAATACATCGATATTATTCACCTCAAACTCTCCCTGTGGTAGTGTGTTCCACATTCTCACTGCTGCAGGTAAAGTTTCTCCTGAATTCCCTATTGGACGGTCTTGTATTTATGCCCCATAGTTTTGCATTCTCCCACAAGTGGAAACATGCTCTCTACCTCTCCTCTAATTCTGCCCCCCCCCCCCCCCCCCCCCCTGAACATCCCTGATTATACTCGCTCCACCATTGGTGGCCGTGCCTTCAGCTGCCTGGGCCCCAAGCTCTGGAACTCCCTGCCTAAACCTCTCCGCCTCTCTACCTCTCTTTCTCCTTCAAGACACTGCTTAAAACCTACCTCTTTGACCGAGCTATCTGGCTCGGTGTCAAATTTATTTTTGTCTTCTAGCACTCCTGTGAAGTGTCGCGGGACGCTTTATTACATTAAAGATGCTACAAAAAGGACACGTTTATTTGTACTGCCAAAATGGCTGCCGTGCCCCACCCTTTGTTTCTGATTGGTCCCCTTGGAGGATAAGCCACACCCTGAAGTTTCACAGGAATGTATAACTGGAACCGTCCATCCCAAGATCTCACTGACTTTGCAAATTGTAACTTGATCCACTTTGACTTCCTGAAGCGACAGAGGACAGAGCTCCCCAGAAGCCAGCAAGGACCGGCCAAAGTACATCCCTCCCCCAGCCAAAGTGCCTTACCCCAGTCCAAGTTGTTGTTGTCTGCCCCATCAAATTCCGTCATAATTTTGAAGACCTCTTGGGTCATTCCTCAGCCTTCTCTCTCGGTTAGCTGGCTTTGTTTGGTAGAGTCGGTAAATAACTGCTCCAAACTTCCAAAATGAATTTGCTTATGTGGGGATGAACTGAAGCGCCCACGGGTGATAACACTCTTGGAGGTTTGGGGAGGTCGGGGCACAGAGACGAGAATTGACCACTGGGTTGAAGGATATTGTGCACAGCCATGCATCACTAGCTTATCGGCTATATAGATTTTTTTTTCAGTGGCTGCATTGGGAAGAATTATCCTGCCTCCAGATGTGAACAATTTTCATTCTTGTTTTCAAATCCTTCCATGGCCTCGCCCCATCCCTATCTCTGTAACCTCCTCCAGCCCCTACACCCCTCCCTGTCTCTGTAACCTCCTCCAGCCCTACACCCCTCCTATCTCTGTAACCTCCTCCAGCCCCTACACCCCTCCCTGTCTCTGTAACCTCCTCCAGCCCTACACCCCTCCCTGTCTCTGTAACCTCCTCCAGCCCCTACACCCCTCCCTGTCTCTGTAACCTCCTCCAGCCCCTACACCCCTCCCTATCTCTGTAACCTCCTCCAGCCCTACACCCCTCCTATCTCTGTAACCTCCTCCAGCCCCACACCCCTCCCTGTCTCTGTAACCTCCTCCAGCCCCTACACCCCTCCTATCTCTGTAACCTCCTCCAGCCCCACACCCCTCCCTGTCTCTGTAACCTCCTCCAGCCCTACACCCCTCCTATCTCTGTAACCTCCTCCAGCCCCACACCCCTCCCTGTCTCTGTAACCTCCTCCAGCCCCTACACCCCTCCCTGTCTCTGTAACCTCCTCCAGCCCTACACCCCTCCCTATCTCTGTAACCTCCTCCAGCCCCTACACCCCTCCCTATCTCTGTAACCTCCTCCAGCCCTACACCCCTCCTATCTCTGTAACCTCCTCCAGCCCCACACCCCTCCCTGTCTCTGTAACCTCCTCCAGCCCCTACACCCCTCCCTGTCTCTGTAACCTCCTCCAGCCCCTACACCCCTCCCTGTCTCTGTAACCTCCTCCAGCCCTACACCCCTCCTATCTCTGTAACCTCCTCCAGCCCCATACCCCTCCCTGTCTCTGTAACCTCCTCCAGCCCCTACTCTGTAACCTCCTCCAGCCCTACACCCCTCCCTATCCCTGCGCTCCTCCAATTCTGCCCTCTTGAGCATCCCTGATTATAATCGCTCAACCATTGGTGGCCGTGCCTTCAGCTGCCTGGGCCCCAAGCTCTGGAATTCCCTCCCTACCCTCCCTAAACCTCTCCGCCTCACTACCTCTCTCTCCTCCTTTAAGACGCTCCTTAAAACCTACCTCTTTGACTAAGCTTTTTAGTCACCTGCCCTAATATCTCCTTATATGGCTCAGCGACAAATTTCGTGAAGCACCTTGGGTCGTTTTACTACGTTGAACATAAGAAAATAAGAAATAGGAGCAGGAGTAGGCCATACGGCTCCTCGAGCCTGCTCCGCCATTTAATAAGATCGTGGCTGATCTGATCATGGACTCGGGTCCACTTCCCTGCCTGTTCCCTGTAACCTTTGACTTTCCTTAAAAGTGCCATATAAATACACAATGGTGAAATCAGTGGCGGGGAATTCAGAAATCTCACTGTAATCCCTCTGGATGATTACAGTGCCACTTTTATATAAAACTTTAGACGTCCAAAACTGTGTGTGTGTCGGGTAGGGGGGAGGGGCAGCCATTTAATGTGCAAGATCTGATGACGTGTTGTTGACTCTACATTTGTTTGTCACACCCAGTATCAAGTGTAACATCGCCTGTCATTGGTAGGAATTTTGTATGTTTAGACTTGAGCAGCGCTGATGGAAAGAAAGTCTTGCATTTATATAGCGCCTTTCACGACCACCGGACGTCTCAAAGCGCTTTACAACCAATGAAGTACTTTTGGAGTGTAGTCACTGTTGTGATGTAGGAAACGCAGCAGCCAATTTGCACACAGCAAGCTCCCACAAACAGCAATGCGATAATGACCCAGATAATCTGTTTTTGTTACATTGATGGAGATAGAAATATTGGTCCAGGACACTGGTGATAACTCCCCTGCTCTTCTTCAAAATAGCGCCACGGGATCCTTTAGATCCACTTGAGAGAGCAGACAGGGCCTCGGTTTAATGTCTCATCTGAAAGATGGCACCTCCAACGGCACCTCCCCCTCCGACAGTGCGGCGCTCCCTCAGCACTGCCCCCTCCGACAGTGCGGCGCTCCCTCAGTACTGCCCCTCCGACAGTGCGGCGCTCCCTCAGCACTGCCCCTCCGACAGTGCGGCGCTCCCTCAGCACTGCCCCCGCCGACAGTGCGGCACTCCCTCAGCACTGCCCCTCCGACAGTGCGGCGCTCCCTCAGCACTGCCCCCCCTCCGACAGTGCGGCGCTCCCTCAGCACTGCCCCCTCCGACAGTGCGGCGCTCCCTCAGCACTGCCCCTCCGACAGTGCGGCGCTCCCTCAGTACTAGATTTTTAACCAATATGGGAATTAAGGGTTACGGGGAGCGGGCGGGTAAGTGGAGCTGAGTCCACGGCCAGATCAGTCATGATCTTGTTGAATGGCGGAGCAGGCTCGAGGGGCTAGATGTCCTACTCCTGTTCCTAATTCTTATGTTCTTATGTACTGCACTGGAGTGTCAGGCTGGATTTATGTGCTCAGCTCCCTGAAGTGGGACCCTTGTAAAACTCAAGTTGAGCTTGCGCAGTTGCGTACTCGCTCTCGCTCTCTCCTCGGGCTTGTTTACCGAGGTACACGGTCTGTCCGCGACTCCCGCAGTGCAGTGCGCAGTGGATGGCTCCAAAGGCCAAGCGCTTGTATACCCAGCCTGTTGTGTTGCGCTCTGCGCGTGTTTCCCAGCTTAATGTGACAGCTGTATACTTTACAACGCACTTTGTGGAGCACAAGTGTGCAGTGAGAAGAGCAATCAAAGTCCGCGTTCCCCGGTCCAGATGTACCATTGACAAATCATCTTTCTTTCCACGTGGTGCAACCAGTAATTGGGGGAGGGTGCCAGTAATTGAGCTCTTTCTCCAGGGAAGTGACCTGATAGTTTAAAATTATGAAGGGGTTCACCAGGGTAGACGTAGAGAAGGTATTTTCACTTGTAGCGGTCTAAAGTCAGGGGTACCATGAATATAAGACCGTCACTAATAAATCCAATGGGGAATTCAGGAGAAACCTCTTTACCCAGAGAGCGGTGAGAATGTGGAACTCGCTGCCACAGGGAGTGGTTGAGGCGAATAGTATCGATGTATTTAAGGGGAAGCCGGATAAACACATGAGGGAGAAAGGAATAGAAGGATATGGTGATGGGGTGAGATGAAGAGGGGTGGGAGGGGGCTGGTGTGGAGCATAAACCCCGGCACAGACCTGTTGGGCCCAATGTCAATTCTCATCATCATAGGCAGTCCCTCGGAATCGAGGAAGACTTGCTTCCACTCTAAAAGTGAGTTCTCAGGTGACTGAACAGTCCAATACGGGAATTACAGTCTCTGTCACAGGTGGGACAGACAGTGGTTGAGGGAAAGGGTGGGTGGGACTGGTTTGCCGCACGCTCCTTCCGCTGCCTGCGCTTGCTTTCTGCATGCTCTTGGCAATGAGACTCGAGGTGCTCAGCGCCCTCCCGAATGCACTTCCTCCACTTCGGGCAGTCTTTGGCCAGGGACTCCCAGGTGTCGGTGGGGATGTTGCATTTTATCAGGGAGGCTTTGAGGGTGTCCTTGAAATGTTTCCTCTGCCCACCTGGGGCTCGCTTGCCGTGTGGGAGTTCCGAGTAGAGCGCTTGCTTTGGGAGTCTTTGTCCGCATGCCCGTCACATGTGGCCCCCCGAGCGGAGCTGGTCGAGTGTGGTCAGTGCTTCGATGCTGGGGATGTTGGCCTGGTCGAGGACGCTAAGGTTGGTGCGTCTGTCCTTCCGGGGGAGGAACAGATGAGGGAGAAGGGAATAGAGGGTTACACTGATGGTGTGGCAGGGAGGAGGTTCGTGTGGAGAATAAACGCCGACAGAGATCTGTTGGGCCGAACGCAAAGAAAGACTTGCATTTGTATAGCGCCTTTCACGACCACCAGACGTCTCAGCACTTTACAGCCAATGAAGTACTTTTTGGAGTGTCGTCACTGTTGTAATGTGGGAAACGCTGCGGCCAATTTGCGCACAGCCAACTCCCACAAATGGCAATGTGATAATGACCAGATAATCTGTTTTAATGATGTTGGCTGAGGGACAAATACTGAGCCCCAGGACACCAGGGATAACTCTTCGAAATAGTGCCATGGGATCTTTTACGTCCACCTGAGAGCAGACGGGGCCTTGAGGACTGGCCTGATTCTGTGCTGTAAATTCTGTGCAACACAAAATAATAACTCTCTACCTCAATGACCAACTGAGCGTTGAGAATTTGCTCTTATATTTACGCAGAATTTACGCAAAGATGGATAGATTTTTTGGATATTGAGGGAATCGGGGGATAAGGGGATCGGGCGGGAAATTGAAGTTGAGGTCGAAGATCAGCCATGATCGTATTGAATGGTGGAGCAGACTCGAGGGGCCGAATGGCCGACTCCTGTTCCTATTTCTTATATAGGCCATTCAGCCCCACCTGGTTTATGCTCCACACAAACCTCTTGGCACACGACCTCACTGTTCCCTATCTTACAACAGTGACTACACTCCAAAAGTACTTCATTGGCTGTAAAGCGCTTTGGGAAGTCCGCTGGTCGTGACAGGCGCTATATAAATGCAAGTCTTTCTTTCGTATCCACTTATCCTTTTCCTTTCCCTCTCATGCTTAGCTATCTTCCCCTTAAATATTTGAATTGTTCTGAGAACTTGAGGACAGTACTTCATGGATCCTTCCAAAGGTTGAGTTTCAAAAGTAACGTTAAACTGTTCAATCTTTGACGTTAGCAATGGGATTCTAAAGTTGAACATTGTGAAGTGAGCATTTAGATTGAGGTGTACATTCAAATGTTGCTGGCTACCTGGTTCTATCATCCTCCTCCTCTTCCACCACCACCAGATCCTGCACATCCCCTGGGAGGACAGACACACTGTCAGTATTCTCGATCAGGCCAACATCCCCAGCATCAAAGCTGCTTCTATATACTATAACTGGACTTTGGTTGAAACATAGAAACATAGAAAATAGGTGCAGGAGTAGGCCATTCGGCCCTTCGAGCCTGCACCGCCATTCAATAAGATCATGGCTGATCATTCACCTCAGTACCCCTTTCCTGCTTTCTCTCCATACCCCTTGATCCCTTTAGCCGTAAGGGCCACATCTAAATCCCTCTGGAATATATCCAATGAACTGGCATCAACAACTCTCTGCAGCAGGGAATTCCATAAGTTAACAACTCTGAGTGAAGAAGTTTCTCCTCATCTCGGTCCTAAATGGTCTACCCCTTATCCTTAGACTATGTGCCTTGGTTCTGGACTTCCCCAACATCGGGAACATTCTTCCCGCATCTAACCTGTCCCGTCCCGTAAGAATTTTATATATTTCTTTGAGATCCCCCCTCATTCTTCTATACTCCAGTGAATACAGGCCCAGTCGATCCAATCTCTCCTCATATGTCAGTCCTGCCATCCCGGGAATCAGTCTGGTGAACCTTCGCTGCACTCCCTCAATAGCAAGAACGTCCTTCCTCAGATTAGGAGACCAAAACTGAACACAATATTACAGGTGAGGCCTCACCAAGGCCCTGTCCAGCTGCAAAAAGACTTCCCTGCTCCTATACTCAAATCCCCTAGCTATGAAGGCCAACAACTTCACCGCCTGCTGTACCTGCATGCCAACTTTCAATGACTGATGTACCATGACACCCAGGTCTCGTTGCACCTCGCCTTTTCCTAATCTGCCACCACTCAGATAATGGCCTTCGTGTTTTTGCCACCAAAGTGGATAACCTCACATGTATCCACATTATACTGCATCTGCCATGCATTTGCCCACTCACCTAACCTGTCCAAGTTACCCTGCAGCCTTTTGGCGTCCTCACAGCGCTCACCGCCACCCAGCTTAGTGTCATCTACAAACTTGGAGATATTACTCAATTCCCTCATCCAAATCATTAATAATAGTGTAAAGAGCTGGGGTCCCAGCACTGAGCCCTGCGGCAGTCCACTAGTCACTGCCTGCCATTCTGAAAAGGACCCGTTGATCCCGACTCTCTGCTTCCTGTCTGCCAACCAGTTCTCTATCCACGTCAGTACATTACCCCCAATACCATGTGCTTTAATTTTGCACACTAATATCTTGTGTGAGACCTTGTCAAAAGCCGTTTGAAAGTCCAAATATACCACTTCCACTGGTTCTCCCCTGTCCACTCTACCAGTTACATCCTCAAAAAAAAATTCTAGAAGATTTGTCAAGCAGGATTTCCCTTTCATAAATCCATGCTGACTTGGACCGATCCCGTCACTGCTTTCCAAATGTGCTGCTATTTCATCCTTAATAATTGATTCCAACATTTTCCCCACTACTGATCCCATCTTCTCTCTCCATCCATCCTTAAAAAGTAGTGTTACATTAGCTACCCTCCAAGTCCATAGGAACCGATCCAGAGTCGATAGACTGTTGGAAAATGATCACCAATGCATCCACTATTTCTAGGGCTACTTCCTTAAGTACTCTGGGATGCAGACTATCAGGCCCTGGGGATTTACTGGCCTTCAATCCCATCAATTTCCACATTATACTACATCTGCCAGACATGTACTCAAGTCTCTGGAGTGGGGCTTGAACCCACAACCTTCTGACTCGGAGGCGAGGGTGCTGCCCACTGAGCCACGGCTGGCGTCAATTGCCGGTTGTGGAAGAAGTCGAGGAATTGGTGCTGCTTCACACTGATGCGGGTTGTATGAGAAAAGGCGATTGTGGTGCAAGTTCCTAGTGGTATATGGTTTGTAAATGGACCGACTGAAAAAATGTTTGTTCCATTTTCACTTTTGTTTATCATATACAACTTGTATTAATACAGCGCCTTTAACGTGTTTCATGGGAATATTATGAGTCCAAAAAAAAAATTGACACCGAGCCACATAAGGAGAAATTAGGGCAGGTGACCAAAAGCTTGGTCCAAGAGGTAGGTTTTAAGGAGCGTCTTGGAGGAGGAGAGAGAGAGGTGGAGAGGTTTAGGGAGTGAATTCCAGAGCTTGGGGCCCAGGCAACTGAAGGCACGGCCACCAATAGTGGAACGATTCTAATCAGGGCTGCTCAGGAGGGCAGAATTAGAGGAGCGCAGACATCTTGGGCGGGGAGGCTGGAGGAGATTAGAGATGGGGAGGGGCGAGGCCATGGAGGGATTAGAAACTTGGGCCTGGTTCCACATTTAAACATTTTTTTGATCCAAATGGAGTTGGGAATTGTGCTGTGGTCGATTACTGTACATTCCGTCCGGTTTATAGGCCCACATTTCATGTTTACCACAACGACTTATCTATCATTTCCTGCCTTTTGTTCCTATTATGAAGCACAGCATTCCTTTTACACATCCGTTGGTCAGGCATTATGAAACTGCAGCACTTTGAGGCTTGGTGTACAACCCTGCACCGTTGAAGACTTGCTGGTTTTGTACGGTTTTCCGGTAAATAAGGAGACTCTGTTTCCAGTGGCAGGAGGGCGGGTAACCAGAGGACACCGACTACAGATAATCGTGGTTAGGCCCCAGCTGGAGTATTGTGTCCAATTCTGGGCCCCGCACTTTAGGAAGGGTGTCAAGGCCTTGGAGAGGGTGCAGCGGAGATTTACCAGAATAGTCCCGGGAAGGAGGGACTTCAGTTACTTGGAGAGACTGGAGAAGCTGGGCTTGTTCTCCCTGGAGCAAAGAAAGTTGAGGGGAGATTTAATTGAGGTGTTAGAAACATGGAAAAATAGGTGCAGGAGTAGGCCATTCGGCCCTTCGAGCCTGCACCACCATTCAATAAGATCATGGTTGATCATTCACCTGAGTACCCCTTTCCTGCTTTCTCTCCATACCCCTTGATCCCTTTAACTGTAAGGGCCATACCTAACTCCCTCTTGAATATATCCAATGAACTGGCCTCAACAACTTTCTGTGGTAGAGAATTCCACAGGTTCGCAATTCTCTGAGTGAAGACGTTTCTCCTCATCTCGGTCCTAAATGGCTTACCCCTTATCCTTAGACTGTGACCCCTGGTTCTGGACTTCCCCAACATCGGGAGCATTCTTCCTGCATCTAACCTGTCCAATCCCGTCAGAATTTTATAGGTTTCTATGAGATCCCCTCATTCTTCTAAACTCCAGTGAATACAGGCCAGTCGATCCAGCCTCTCCTCATATGTCAGTCCTGCCATCCTGGGAATCAGTCTGGTGAACCTTCGCTGCACTCCCTTAATATCAAGAACGTCCTTCCTCAGATTAGGAGACCAAAACTGTACACAATATTCAAGATGTGGCCTCACCTCAAAATAATGAGGGGTTTTGATCGAGTAAATGAGGAGCAACTAGTTCCACTGACACCAGGGTCGGTAACCAGTGGAAACATTTATGGTAATTGGCCAAAAAGCCAGAGGGGAGATGGGAAGTTTTATTTTTTACGCAGCGAGTTGTTGTGATCGGGAACGCGCTGCCTGAAAGGCTGGTGGGAGCAGATTCAATAGTAACTTTCAAAGAGGGAATTGGATAAATACTTGAAAGTGGAAAACAGTTGCAGAGCTGTGGGGAAAGAACAGGGGAGTGGGACTGATTTGATGGCACAGGCATAATTGGCGGCCCCCTGTCCTGTATGATTCTGATTTTAGACTGGGCTTAAGGTTTTCACTGTGCTCTGAATGGGGGCAAGTCAGGGCAGGTTTTCCTCTCTTTTTTCCCCTCCCCCAAATGAACATTCTTACATAAGAATATAAGAAATAGGAGCAGGAGTTGGCCATTCGGCCCCTCGAGCCTGCTCCGCCATTCAGTAAGATCATGGCCGATCTGATCATGGACTCAGCTCCACTTCCCTGCCCGCTCCCCATAACCCCTTAATTCTCCGAGCGCCCAAAAAATCTATCGACCTCGGTCAACGACTGAGCCTCCACAGCCCTCTAGGGCAGAGATCTGAAACTAAAACTAGGGGGCATAGTCTCAGAATAAGGGGCCGCCCACTTAAAACTGAGATGAGGAGGAATTTCTTCTCTCGGAGGGTTGTAAATCTGTGGAATTCTCTGCCCCAGAGAGCTGTGGAGGCTGGGTCATTGAATAAATTTAAGGTGGAGATAGACAGATTTTTGAGCGAGAAGGGAGTAAAGGGTTATGGGGAGCGGGCAGGGAAGTGGAACTGAGTCCATGATCAGATCAGCCATGAGCGTATTAAATGGCGGAGCAGGCTCGAGGGGCCATATGGCCTACCCCTGCTCCTATTTCTTATGTTCTTATGTCGGGCAGCATCTGCGGAGAGAGAAACCAAGCTAACATTTCAGGTTTCTGCGGCGATGCCCGTTCGTCACAACTGGAAGAAGTTCAAGATTTAAGAGTTCATTAGCAAGTGCAGAGCCAGGGGAAAGTGGGTGTGTAGTTGAGAAGGGAATGGACAAAGGGGAAGGTCTGTGATGGAATGGAAGGCAGGAACGTTTAAATGACAAAAGGGATGATTGTGCGAGGCGAAAAGGGATGTTAATGGGACAAGTAAAGGAACAATAGATGGATGGAGAGGAGGTGCAAATGGTTTCAGCACAACCATTACCAGCATATGCTGTCTGGGGAAATGATCACAGGGAGTGCCGCACTGTCGGAGGTGTCGCCTTTCGATGAGACGTTAAACCGAGGCCCTGTCTGTCTCCTCAGCTGGATGTAAAAGATCCCACAGCATTTTTCGAAGAAGAGCAGGGGAGTTATACCCAGTGTCCTGCCCAATATTTAGCCCTCAAACAACATAACTTTAAAAAAAAACACAATGTGGTCATAAGAACATAAGAAATAGGAGCAGGAGTAGGCCATACGGCCCCTCGAGCCTGCTCCGCCATTTAATAAGATCATGGCTGATCTGATCATGGACTCAGGTCCACTTCCCCGCCCGCTCCCCATAACCCTTTACTCCCTCATCACTCAAAAATCTGTCTATCTCCGCCTTAAATATATTCAATGACCCAGCCTCCACAGCTCTCTGGGGCAGACAATTCCACAGATTTACAACCCTCTGAGAGAAGAAATTCCTTCTCATGTCATTTTTAAATGGGCTCATATCGCTATTTGTGGGAGCTTGCTGTGCGCAAATTGGCTGCCACGTTTTCCAACATTACAGCTTCCTTTGTTGCAAAGCACTTTGGCCTGAGGCAGTGAAGATGCGATTGAAATGCAAGTACTCCTCTCTCAAGCACTGTGCCTCTCTCCAAGGCCAAACTATCTCTGCTGTGACTCGGTGCCCAAACAGAATTCAAAACCCTATTCATTTTATTTCTTTCAGACCCTTTGAGATAACGCGCGACATTCCATTAACCTTTTTGATTACATTTTGAGCCTGCGCTAGCCTTTAGTGATTTGTGTACAAGGCCGCCGAAATATCTCTAGACTCCTCCGCTGTTCCAAGTCTCTCGCACCGTTAAGAACGTATTCCAATTAGTCTTTTCTCTTATCAGACCTGCATGACCCCTCCCTTCCCCCAGATTGAACTCCGTCTGCCACAGCTTGGCTCACTCACTCGTTCTGTCTGTGTGTGTGTCTCTCTCTAACCTCCTGCTCCATTCCACAGACCGTGCTCTGAAGGAAAGGCCAACTTACATTTCTATAGCGCCTTTCTATCCTTCTATTCCTTTCTTCCCCCATTTAAGCTCCCCCTTAAATGCCACATTGTTCACATACCCTACACGAGACTCCCGAAGCAAGCGCTTTACTCTTAACTCCGACACGGCAAGCGAGCCCTAGGTGGGCAGAGGAAACGTTTCAAGGACACCCTCAAAGCCTCCCTGATAAAGTGCAACATCCCCACCGACACCTGGGAGTCCCTGGCCAAAGACCACCCTAAGTGGAGGAAGAGCATCCGGGAGGGCACTGAGCACCTCGAGTCTCGTCACCGAGAGCATGCAGAAACCAAGCGCAGGCAACGGAAGGAGCGTGCGGCAAACCAGACTCCCCACCCACCCTTTCCCTCAACCACTGTCTGTCCCACCTGTGACAGAGACTGTAATTCCCGTATTGGACTGTTCAGTCACCTGAGAATTCACTTTTAGAGTGGAAGCAAGTCTTCCTCGATTCCAAGGGACTGCCTATGATGATGAAATGTATCTCTGCTATTCGATTCAACCACTCCGTGTTCCACATTCTCACAGCTCTCTGAGTAAAGGAGTTTCTCCTGAATTCCCGATTGGATTTATTCGTGATCAACGTTCCCGTTGAGGTCTGGAGGTCCCGTGCAAGTCGTTCGCCGGCTTTTCGCTCGGGATACCCCTGCACATCGGTGGGAATGTTGCACTTTATCAGGGAGGCTTTGAGGGTGTCCTTGTAACGTTTCCTCTGCCCACCTGGGGCTCGCTTGTCGTGTAGGAGTTCCGAGTCGAGCGCTTGCTTTGGGAGTCTCGCGTGTGGCATGTGGACAACGTGGCCCGCCCAGCGGAGTTGGCCGAGTGTGGTCAGTGCTTCGATGCTGAGGATGCATTAACCGGTTAAAGACACAGCCAGTTAAAAGGGCCCGCGCAGCCCCCAAAAAAACGGGAACATTGTTTGTGACTGTCTTCTATTTATGGCCCCTAATCCTGGTCTCCCCTCGCACACATTATAAATGGTTCTCGACTCCGAGTGATATTGAGGGGCCTGGACATAGTGGATAGCAAGGGTCTATTTCCACTGGTGGAGTGGTCTATTACAAGGAGCATAGTTTTAAGGTGGTTGGTGGAAGGTTTAGAGGGGATTTGAGGGGGGGGCTTCTCTGCGCAGAGGGTTGTGGGGATCTGGAACTCGTTTGCCTGGAAGAGTGATGGATGCAGGAACCCTCACCACTTTCAAGAGATGGTTGGATGGGAACTTGAAGTGCCGTAACCTGGACCTAGAGCTGGTCATTGGGATTAGAACATTAGAACATCGAAAATAGATGCTGGAGTAGGCCATTTGTACCTTTTGTTGTACGGAGCAGATACGATGGTAAGTACTGCAGGGAATCGAATACGGCCAGGTTGATCTCCTGGACTAGTTTCGATCGCCTGGATGGGTTGGAGAGGACTTTTTCCAGATTGTTTCCCCCAATTGGCCTGGGTTTTTATCTGGATTTTGCCTCTCCCAGGAGATCCCATGGCTCCGGTTGGGGTGGAGTGTAGAATGTTTCGGTGTAAGAGGTGTCGCAGTTGTGTGGGGCGGACTGGTTGGGCCGGGTGCTCTTTGCCTTTCCGCCATTGTTCATTGTTCATAGGTTTATATGTAACCTTCAGGGCTGCTGACCGAGGGCCATGCGGCTCTTTGTCGGCCGGTGCGGACACGATGGGCTGGAATGGCCTCCTGCGTTGTAAATTTCTATGTTTCTATTTTCTGAGAGCAGAAGATAAAAGGTGAGCAATTATTGAGTGTTGGGGGGTGGGGGTGGGGAGGATTTGGACTGTCCTCGTACAGGAAACACAAAGTTAACGTGCAGCTGTAGCAAGTAATTAAGGCAAATCGTATGTTCGTGGTTGCAGCACGGAGGGGGTCATTCGTCCAGTCGAGCCCATGCCTAATCTCAACTAGTCCCACTCCACCCAGCCTTGCCCCATAGCCCTGCAAATTTCTTTCCTTCACGTACTTATCCAACTCCCTTTTGAAAGCCACGATTGAGTCTGCCTCCATCACCCTCTCAGGCAGCGCATTCCAGATCCTAACCACTTGCTGCGTAAAAACATTATTCCTGACATCCTTTGGTTCTTTTGCCGATCACCTTCAATCTGTCTGTCTCTGGTTCTCCACCCTTCCACCAATGGGTCTGTCCTTTGTTGCAAAGGGGTTGGAGTACGAGAGTAGGGAAGTCTTGCTACAATTGTCCAGGGCTTTGGAGAGGCCACACCTGGAGAGCTGTGCACAGTTTTGATCTCCTTATCCAAGGGAGGATATACTTGCCTTGGAGGCGATGTAACGAAGGTTCACCAGATTGATTCCTGGAATGAGAGCGTTGTCCTATGAGGAGAGATTGAGTAGATTGGGCCTGTACTCTCTGGAGTTTAGAAGAATGAGAGGTGATCTCATTGAAACATACAAGATTCTGAGGGGGAATGACAGGGTAGATGCGGGGAGAGTGTTTCCCCCGGGCAGGAGAGTCTAGAACCAGGGTTCACAGTCTCAGGATAAGGGGTCGGCCATTTAGGACTGAGATGAGGAAGAATTTCTTCACTGGGAAACACAAGCAAGCTCCCACAATCAGCAATGTGATAATGAACAGATAATCTGTTTTCGTGATGTTGATTTGGGATAAATATTGGCCCCAGGACACCAGGGATAATTCCCCTGCTCTTCTTCGAAATAGTGGCTATGGGATCCCCGAGCACTGCACTGGAGTGTCGGCGTAGATTTTTTTTTGTGCTCATGTCCCTGGAGTGGGGCTTGAACTCACAACCTCCTGACTCAGAGGTGAGAGTGCTGCCCACTGAGCCACAGCTGACACTTTATTCAGAAGACAAATGGAATGTTGGCCGCCTTTGCAAGGGGGATGGAGTATAAAAGTAGGGAAGTCCTGCAACAACTGTACTGTGTACAGTTTTGGTCTCCTTATGTAAGGAGGGATATACTTGCATTGGAGGCAGTTCAGAGATGGTTCACTCGGTTGATTCCTGAGATGAAGGGGTTGTCTTATGAGGAAAGGTTGAGCAGGTTGGGCCTGTACTCATTGGAGTTTAGAAGAGTGGAAGAGTGTGAGAGGTGATCTTACTGAAATATTTAAGATCCTGAGGGGGCTTGACAAGGTAGATGCAGAGAGGATGTTTCCCCTCGTGGGGGAATCTCGAACTAGGGGACATAGTTTCAGAATAACGGGTCACTGAGATGAGGAGGAATTTCTTCTCTCTGAGAGTTGTAAATCTGTGGAATTCTCTGCCCCAGAGAGCTGTGGAGGCTGGGTTATTGAATATATTTAAGGCGGAGATAGACAGATTCTTAGGGGAGTCGGGGGTTATGGGGAGCGGGCGGGAAAGTGGAGCTGAGTCCATGATCAGATCAGCCATGATCTTATAAAATGGAGCAGGCTCGAGGGGCCGAATGGCTGACCCCTGCTCCTGTTTCTTATGTTCTGATTATCAATGAAGAAATGGAGTGTTTCAATATTAACCACATGTTTGCTCACTCATTTCTTTGTGCACTCGATCTAGTACCTGCGGTAACTGGGGAGGGAGGGAGCCGAACCATTTTGCCGGTGAGAGCTGGCGACAGAACGCGTGACTGATTTTTAGGCAGCGAAGAGTGACGTCATCAAGGTCCAGGTCGGTGATTGGAGCGTGGGCAGGTACAGCAGGAGCGGCGAGGTCGGGGCGAAGGAGCGGCGAGAGATTGTAGAGGGACGTGATCGGGGCCCAGGAGAGGCGAGGGCCCAGGGGCAGCACGGGCCCAGCCCACACTGTGCGATATGTACGCGCGCACTGGGTCCGTGCAGCAGAGCTGGTCTCCAGTCGTCCTGGTTAACCCTTGCCACTGGACCAAGACCTCGCTCTGTCAAGCCCGTGTGGTGGCTGGTGTGCAACGGTCACCCCACGTTAAAAAAAATCCACCCACAGGCATCTTCCACCCTTCAACATGTAGTTCGGGATCTGGAATATTAGGTCCTTCATTGAAACACCTGTGAACTCATCCCTTTTCGGTGTGGAAGCAAGTCATCCTCGATACGAGGGAATGCCTATGATGATGATTTTTAGGCATATAGGGTTCTGCCATCCTTTTCGTTTCTCCTGCCCTGTATACATGCAAGTGGTTGTATTGTTTCAGTTTTCCCTTCCTTGGGAACTGCTGCTGATGTCGTTTTATTTCAGACAGCCCGTTGATGTTCTGCCGTTGCATGGCGTCGTCCTCCCTGGTCTGTCGTTATCACGGTGAACCTTTGACTTGCAACAATGTTTAGCAAAATTCTCTCATTGGTTCCAGCTGCAAGACATTTGTTCAGTCAGCTTTGCCAAGACCTCTTAAGTTCCTTGTACAGCTACTGGATGTCACTCCCTTTTCCTCTCCTAATTCGAACCTTCCGCTCATGTTCACATCACTGGCAGATTCCTTAATAAAACACATTCTAGCCGAGCCAAATGTATTCTTGCCTGATAAATACTTGACAGAAAAGTTGAAAGAATTTGCAGGGCTGCGGGGAAAGAGCAGAGGGAGTGGGACTACGTAAGAACATAAGAAATAGGAGCAGGAGTAGGTCATACGGCCCCTCGAGCCTGCTCCACCATTTAATAAGATCATGGCTGATCTGATCATGGACTCAGGTCCACTTCCCCGCCCGCTCCCCATAACCCCTTATCCCTTTATCGGTTAAGAAACTGTCTATCTCTGTCTTAAATATATTCAATGACCCAGCTTCCACAGCTCTCTGAGGCAGCGAATTCCACAGATTTACAACCCTCAGAGAAGAAATTCCTCCTCATCTCAGTTTTAAATGGGCAGCCCTTTATTCTAAAATCATGCCCCCTAGTTCTAGTCTCTCCCATCAGTGGAAACATCCTCTCTGCTTCCACCTTGTCAAGCCCCCTCATAATCTTATACGTTTCGATAAGATCACCTCTCATTCTTCTGAATTCCAATGAGTAGAGGCCCAACCTCCTCAACCTTTCCTCATAAGTCAACCTCCTCATCTCCGGAATCAACTGAGTGAACCTTCTCTGAATTGCCTCCAAAGCAAGTATATCCTTTCGTAAATATGGAAACCAAAACTGCACGCAGTATTCCAGGAGTGGCCTCACCAATACCCTGTATAACTGTAGCAAGACTTCCCTGCTTTTATACTCCATCCCCTTTGCAATAAAGGCCAAGATTCAATTGGCCTTCCTGATCACTTGCTATACCTGCATACTAACCTTTTCTGTATACTGGACAACTCTCACAGGCACAATGGGCCGAATGGCCTCCTGTGCTACATCATTCTACGATGCATATATTTCAGCACGCTTTTGCTACCTGAGGATTCTTTCAGTCTGGTTAAGTGTGTGGGCACACTGCTGTGAGCTGCACTACTTAATGGGAATCGGGAGTTGATGGAAGGGCAGGAGTGGGACTGGCTGAAGTGCTCTTGCAGAGAGCAGGCACGGGCTCGACGGGCCGAATGGCCGCCTCCTGTGTTGCAACCGTTTTGTGCTTCCAGGTGCTTTGAAAGGTCTCGTCTCGCTGTCGACTGCTGAGAGTCTTGGCTGTTCAAGTCAATAGTTCATGGGCGGGGGGGGAGCTTTTTCTAAAGTGGGCCAATCAGCTTCAACTCTGCGTTCTGGTACGGCACGTTTGCTGGGCTCGAGTTGGGGGTGTTGGGTACAGATCCAGGTCACTGATTGGAGCGTGGGCACGCACAGCAGGAACGGCGAGGTCGGGGCGAAGGAGTGGCGAGAGATTGGAGGGGGACGTGATCGGGGCCCAGGGGAGGAGAGAGTTCGGGGCCCTGAAGAGCCGAGGGCCCAGGGGCAGCACGGGCCCAGCCCACACTGCGATATGTGTGCGCACTGGGTCCGTGCAGCAGAGCTGGTCTCCAGTCATCCTGGTTAACCCTTGCCACTGGACCAAGACCTCGCTCTGTCAAGCCCGTGTGGTGGCTGGTGTGCAACGGTCACCCCACGTTAAAAAAATCCACGCACAGGCATCTTCCACCCTTCAAGATGTAGTTCGGGACCTGGAATATTAGGTCCTTCATTGAAACACCTGTGAACTCATCCCTTTTGGGCGTGGAAACAAGTCATCCTCGCTTCGAGGGACTGATTATGATGATGATGTAAAAGAATGGCGGCTAGTTTCTTCTCCGTACGCTGAGCTTTACGATTGTCATCGTGCTCCAGCACTCTGACGTCTCCAACCAGGACCCAAGTTCCAACTCGGCAAATCCAGTCAAGCTCGCAGAATTTAATATCCACCAATCCCCACTTTGACAAGCTGTGCCAGATGGCTTTGTGTTCGGGTTCACGTGATTCAACAAGTTGGGCCTATACTCATTGGAGTTTAGAAAAATGAGAGGTGATCTAAGATAGAAACATAGAAAATAGGTGCAGGAGTAGGCCATTCGGCCCTTCTAGCTTGCACCGCCATTCAATGAGTTCATGGCTGAACATGCAACTTCAGTACCCCATTCCTGCTTTCTCGCCATACCCCTTGATCACCCGAGTAGTAAGGACTTCATCTAACTCCTTTTTGAATATATTTAGTGAATTGGCCTCAACAACTTTCTGTGGTAGAGAATTCCACAGGTTCACCACTCTCTGGGTGAAGAAGTTTTTCCTCATCTTGGTCCTAAATGGCTTACCCCTTATCCTTAGACTGAGACCCCTGGTTCTGGACTTCCCCAACATTGGGAACATTCTTCCTGCATCTAACCTGTCTAAACCCATCAGAATTTTAAACGTTTCTATGAGGTCCCCCCTCATTCTTCTGAACTCCAGTGAATACAAGCCCAGTTGATCCAGTCTTTCTTGATAGGTCAGTCCCGCCATCCCAGGAATCAGTCTGGTGAACCTTCGCTGCACTCCCTCAATAGCAAGAATGTTCTTCCTCAGGTTAGGAGACCAAAACTGTACACAATACTCCAGGTGTGGCCTCACCAAGGCCCTGTACAACTGTAGTAGCACCTCCCTGCCCCTGTACTCAAATCCCCTCGCTATGAAGGCCAACATGCCATTTGCTTTCTTAACCGCCTGTTGTACCTGCATGCCAACCTTCAATGACTGATGTACCATGACACCCAGGTCTCGTTGCACCTCCCCTTTTCCTAATCTGTCACCATTCAGATAATAGTCTGTCTCTCTGTTTTTACCACCAAAGTGGATAACCTCACATTTATCCACATTATACTTTATCTGCCATGCATTTGCCCACTAACCTAACCTATCCAAGTCGCTCTGCAGCCTCATAGCATCCTCCTCGCAGCTCACACTGCCACCCAACTTAGTGTCATCCGCAAATTTGGAGATACTACATTTAATCCCCTCGTCTAAATCATTAATGTACAATGTAAACAGCTGGGGCCCCAGCACAGAACCTGTGGTACCCCACTAGTCACCGCCTGCCATTCTGAAAAGTCCCCATTTACTCCTACTGTTTGCTTCCTGTCTGACAACCAGTTCTCAATCCATGTCAGCACACTACCCCCAATCCCATGTGCTTTAACTTTGCACATTAATCTCTTGTGTGGGACCTTGACGAAAGCCTTCTGAAAGTTCAAATACACCACATCAACTGGTTCTCCCTTGTCCACTCTACTGGAAACATCCTCAAAAAATTCCAGAAGATTTGTCAAGCATGATTTCCCTTTCACAAATCCATGCTGACTTGGACCTATCATGTCACCTCTTTCCAAATGCGCTTCTATGACATCCTTAATAATTGATTCTGAGGGGGCTTGACAGGGTAGATGCAGAGAGGATGTTTCCCCTCATGGGGAATTCTAGAAGTAGGATACATAGTTTCAGAATAAGGGGTCGCCCATTTAAAATGGAGACGAGGAGGAATTTCTTCTGAGGGTTGTAAATCTGTGGAATTCTCTGCCCCAGAGAGCTGTGGAGGCTGTGTCATTGAATATATTGTGTAAGGTGGAGATGGACGCTGATGATTGAATGGGGCTCGGATGTGATATCTCTCGCCTGAGAGGGCAGACAGGGCCTCGGTAAGATGGCTTCTCCGACAGTGCGGCGCTCCCTCAGCGCTGCCCCTCCGACAGTGAGGGACTCCTTCAGCGCTGCCCCTCCGACAGTGCGGCGCTCCCTCAGCACTGCATTGGGAGTGTCAGCCTAGATTTTTGTGCTCAGGTCCCTGATGGGGATGTGAACCCACAAACTTCTGACTCTGAGGCGCGAGAGTGATGCCCACTGAGCCACTGGTTGACACCCGAACGCAAAATGCGGGCGGTAGCTCTGAAGGAGGTAGAGCAGCAGACGGCATTGTGCTCTTCAATTATAGTCTCAGATTATTGTTGCTATTGAATTTCCCTGTTACACCCTCCCAAGATTATCACCTCCTTTTCTGTAGACAGTGATGTAATCACAGGGTACAAATGCACAGATAACAGCCCTATCGTATCCTGCATAGTGGCGAGTCTGTGTTCACCTAAACATTTACTTTATAGCCAATAAAACTGCCGAGCTCGACCTTATTGACAGCGAAGATGACGTTGGAGGTGGAGTGTTTGAGTATTAACCGTCTCATTCACCCACAGAGGAAATATTCTCAGCATCGAGCCCTGACATCTATCCCCATGAACATTATTCCCACAGAGCGGTTTTCTCCTTGTTCAGGTACCGATTTTCCCCTCCCCACAAAGTCGCTGAGCGTTCTGTCCGAGCAGACCGCCCCTCCTGATTTCCATCGCTCCACCATCGGTGGCCGTGCCTTCAGCTGCCCTAGGCCCCAAGCTCTGGAACTCCCTCCCTAAACCTCGCCACCTCTCCTCCTGTCAGACACACCTTAAAACCTGTGCTGATATCTCCTTACACGGCTCGGTGTCAAATACTGCTTGACAATCGCTCCTGTCAAGCGCCTCGGGACGTTTTACTACATTTAAGGCGGCTATATAAATGCAAGTTGTTTAAAGTGTGAAAACTCTGTTTCAAATCACTTAACCAGCTGGCAAAGTAATGACACTTCAATAAGGGAACTTTTTCAATTTTTAATGTGATTTATACCGGAGCAATAAAAGTTCAATGCAAGTCGCAATGTACAGAGCCGGTCTGAGTGAGAATATATTTTGAAATAAATGTTCGGTGTCAAATTCTGTTTGCTAATCGCTTCAGTGAGTGAAGTGCTTAAGGCTAAGGGGTAAGCCATTTAGGACCGAGATGAGGAGAAACTTCTTCACTCAGTTGTTAACCTGTGGAATTCCCTGCTGCAGAGTTGTTGAGGCCAGTTCATTGGATATATTCAAGAGGAAGTTAGATGTGGCCCTTATGGCTAAAGGGATATGGAGAGAAAGCGGGAAAGGGGTACTGAGGTGAATGATCAGCCATGATCTTATTGAATGGTGGTGCAGGCTTGAAGGGCCGAATGGCCTACTCCTGCACCTATTTTCTATGTTTACTTCATTAAAGGTGCTATATATGCAAGTTGTTGATTTGTAACGCTACTGGTATCTTGGCTGAGCGGAGGAACCTCACGCACACCCAAGAGTTGTGAGTTGGTCTATCTATTCTGCATCCAACCCCTCGACACCACCTCCTGAGTGTTTGACATTTTCTGTTTTTTTTTATTTTAGTTTTCCAGCAGTCTTCTGATTTTGTGTTGGGCTGTGCTGTGTGAAGTGATACATTTAGAAAGAAAGACTTGCATTTCTATAGCGCCTTTCACGACCACCGGATGTCCCAAAGCGCTTTACAGTCAGTATAGTCACTGTTGTAATGTGGGAAACGCGGCAGCCAATTTGCACACGGCAAGCTCCCACAAACAGCAATGTGGTAATGACCAGATAATCTGTTTTTGTTACGTTGATTGGCCCCAGGACACCGGGGATAACTCCCCTGCTCTTCTTCAAAATACTGGCTTTACGTCCACCTGAGAGAGCAGACGGGGCCTCGGTTTAACGTCTCATCTGAAAGACGGCCCCTCCGACAGTGCGGTGCTCCCTCAGTACTGCCCCTCCGACAGTGCGGCGCTCCCTCAGTACTGCCCCTCCGACAGTGCGGCGCTCCCTCAGTACTGCCCCTCCGACAGTGCGGCGCTCCCTCAGTACTGCCCCTCCGACAGTGCGGCGCTCCCTCAGCACTGCACTGGGATTGTCAGCTCAAGTCTCTGGAGTGGGACTTGAACCCATGACCTTGTGACTCGGAGGCGAGGGTGCTGCCCACTGAGCCACAGACATCTCGGTGTATAACGGCGTACTGTACTGCACTACATGAGGCTCAATTACTTACTGATCCATCGCATAAAACTGAGCACACACGGTATTCTGCCAAGATCAACCTGACTGACCACATCTCGGCAAATTAGCAATATTTATGCTCTGTATAAACATAGACCAATAAAAACTATACAACTGGATATTTTCCTGATTAGGTTAGCTTAGCAGCTCGAATGTGCACAAACATTTGCTCGAATCGCTTTCCACATGGTCAGCATCTAAAGGCCCAATTGGTCGCTGCGATACGATGAGTCTGGAAGCCCAGCTTCTCCGGTGAGAATGTTCGGAATCAGCCAATTGTTGATGATTCGCGGGTATAAGCCAGCGCAGGTTCGAGGGGCCGAATGGCCACCTCCTGTTCTGCACACTCCTGTAACGATACTGTGCTACATTTAAAGGCTGCAGAAATTAAGTTTGGACTTATTTTGTTTTATTGTCGCCATCAACTGAACGGGCTAGGAAAGGTGCAGAATGTCGCAAGCGTTTATTGACCAAATTAAAATTTGGAATGCGCTGCCTGAAAGGACGGTGGTAGCAGATTCAATAATAATAAAAAAGAAAGACTTTCATTTATATATCATCATCATCGGCGATCCCTCGAGCGAGGATGACTTGCTTCCATGACTTCACAGATGTTTCAATGAAGGACCCGATGTTCCAGTCCTGAACTCCAATTGAGGGGGTGGAAGGTGCCTGTGCGTGGATTTTTTTTAACGTGGGGTGACCGTTGCACACCAGCCACCACACGGGCTTGACAGAGCGAGGTCTTGGTCCAGTGGCAAGGGTTAACCAGGACGACTGGAGACCAGCTCTGCTGCACGGACCCAGTGCGCGCACACATATCGCAGTGTGGGCTGGGCCCGTGCTGCCCCTGGGCCCTCGCCTCTTCCGATCCCCGAACTCACGCTCCTCCTGGGCCCCGATCATGTCGCTCCACAGTCTCTCGCCGCTCCTTCGCCCCGACCTCGCCGATCCTGCTGTACCTGCCCACGCTCCAATCACCGACCTGGACCTTGGTGACGGTCCAATCCAATCGCCCCCTTCACAGCCGTCGCTCTCCAGCACGTGCTGTGCAGCGGTTCAAGGCAGTGTTCTCGAGGGCGATTAGGGGATGGGCAATAAATGCCGGCCTTGCCAGCGACGCCCACATCCCAGGAACGAATACATTTATTAATAAAAAATTTACTTGGATCGCTCTCTCAAAGAGCTGGTGCAGGCAAGATGGGCCGAATGGCCTCCTGTGCTGTGTCATTCTACGAATTAACCGGCAAGCGTTTGGGGGGGGAAAAATGGGGTTGATGCAGGCAGTGACATCTTGCAGCTTTTTTAGTGTCTGCAGTGACCTCTGTAAAAGACCTGAAATTCCTCCACTAATGCACCATGAGCCGTATGCCTGTTTATCTCCGTAACTAACAGGACCTCTGACCCAATCGCAGGAGAGTGCAGAGTTGAAACGTTCATTTGTGCGGGCATGGTCGTTAATTATCGAGAAAATATGCCAATCTCTTGCTTTTTTTGTGTGTGTTTTTAAATAGAGGAATTTCACCAATTTCATTCACCGTTCGAAGCCACGAAATTTGAACGAAGCTGGTTGTTTCAAGCTCCTAGAAATGTAGTCGTGTTCTTTGTGTTCTTTTAGAAAGGACTGATTTCTAAATCTCTGAAGGTAGCAGGCCAGGTAGATAAGGTGAAGAAGGCATACGGAATATTTTCCTTCAATTAGCCGAGGCATAGAATACAAGAGCAGGGAGGTTATGCTTGAACTGTATAAGACACTAGTTAGGCCACAGCTGGAGTACTGCGTGCAGTTCTGGTCACCGCATTACAGGAAGGATGTGATTGCACTGGAGAGAGTACAGAGGAGATTTACGAGGATGTTGCTGGGAGTGGAGAATCTATGAGGACAGATTGGATAGGCTGGGGCTATTTTCTTTGGAACTGAGGCAGCTGAGGGGAGATTTAATTGAGGTGTTTAAAATTACGAGGGACCTGGATAGAGTGGATAGGAAGGACCTAGTTCCTTTAGCAGAGGGGTCAACTGTGGGCATAGATTTAAAGATATTGGTAGAAGGATTAGAGGGGAGTTCTGGAGAACCAGGTGGGCAGAGGAAACGTTACAAGGACACCCTCAAAGCCTCCCTGATAAAGTGCAACATGCCCACCGACACCTGGGAGTCCCTGGCCAAAGACCACCCTAAGTGGAGGAAGTGCATGCGGGAGGGCGCTGAGCACCTCGAGTCTCGTCGCCGAGAGCATGCAGAAACCAAGCGCAGGCAGCGGAAGGAGCGTGCGGCAAACCAGTCCCACCCTCCCTTTCCCTCAACCACTGTCTGTCCCACCTATGACAGAGACTGTAATTCCCATATTGGACTTTTCAGTCACCTGAGAACTCACTTTTAGAGTGGAAGCAAGTCTTCCTCGATCCGAGGGACTGCCTCTGATGATGATGCTTCTGCTGGTTTCCCTGATTTTAATCGCTCCACCATCGGTGGCCGTGCCTTCAGCACCTGGGCCCCAAGCTCAGGAACTCCCTCCCTAAACCTGTCCACCTCTGTACCCCTCTCTCCGCCATTAAGATGCTCTTATAACCTACCTCTTTGACCAAGCTTTTTTGGCCACCTGTCTTAATAAGCCTGATATGGCTCGGTGTCACATTTTGTCCAATAACGCTCCTGTGAAGTGTCTTGATGTTTTAGAATAAAGATGCTATATAAATGCAAATAGTTGCCTGGAAGTGTGTAGCTTGGTTTCAAAAACCTCTTCAAAACCCTTCTTGGACTGTGTCTTGTGTCTTGGGATAGAGTATAAAAGCAGAGAAGTCCTGCTACAACTGTG
This sequence comes from Pristiophorus japonicus, assembly GCF_044704955.1. NCBI lineage: Eukaryota > Metazoa > Chordata > Chondrichthyes > Pristiophoridae > Pristiophorus > Pristiophorus japonicus. Next base: position 537,174,589 of record NC_091977.1, read on the forward strand.
CAGGGTATTGGTGAGGCCACACCTGGAGTACTGCGTACAGTTTTGATCTCCGTATTTAAAGAGGGATATACTTGCATTGGAGGCTGTTCAGAGAAGGTTCACTAGGTTGACTCCTGAGATGAAGGGGTTGACTTATGAGGATAAGTTGAGTAGGTTGGGCCTATACACATTGGAGTTCAGAAGAATGAGAGGTGATCTTATTGAAACGTATACGATAATGAGGGGGCTCGACAAGGTGGATGCAGAGAGGTAATTTCCACTCATAGGGGAAACTAAAACTAGGGGACATAGTCTCAGAATAAGGGGCTGCCCATTTAAAACTGAGATGAGGAGGAATTTTTTCTCAGGGTTGTAAATCAGTAGAATTCTCTGCCCCAGAGAGCTGTGGAGGCTGGGTCATTGAATATACTTAAGGTGGTGATAAACAGATTTTTGAGTGATAAGGAAGTAAAGGGTTATGGGGAGCGGGCAGGGAAGTGGAGCTGAGTCCATGATCAGATCAGCCATGATCGTATTAAATGGCGGAGCAGGCTCGAGGGGCCAAAAGGCCGACGACTCCTATTTCTTATGTTCTTATGTCCCCAACCTAAACCCCTCCATTTTGTGCTTCATTCACTTTCCTACTGTACATTGTTACGCCTTTAATTGAAATCGTCAATGAGACACCTTCCAGCACAATATGAAACTACAGGTCTGATAAATCACCTGACCCAGATCCCGTTTATAGTCCAGGCAATCCTGGCCATTCAATGTAATATGCTTTTATGTACTGGCAGTACAAAAACAACAACAACTTTTATTTGTATAGCACCTTTAAGTAGTAAAACGTTCCCACCCACTTTGCAGGAGTGTTATAATACAAAGTCATCATCGGCAGTCCCTCATATCGAGGATGACTTGCTTCCACGTCGACAAGGGATGAGTTCACAGGTGTTTCAATGAAGGACCTAATATTCCAGATCCCGAACTACATGTTGAAGGGTGGAAGATGCCTGTGGGTGGATTTTTTTAACGTGGGGTGACCGTTGCACACCAGCCACCACACGGGCTTGACAGAGTGAGGTCTTGGTCCAGGGGCAAGGATTAACCAGGACGACTGGAGACCTGCTCTGCTGCACGGACCCAGTGCCCACACATATCGCAGTGTGGGCTGGGCCCGTGCTGCCCCCGGGCCCTCGCCTCTTCTGGGCCCCGATCATGTCCCTCTACAATCTCTCGCCGCTCCTTCGCCCCGACCTCGCCGCTCCTGCTGTACCTGCCCACGCTCCAATCACCGACCTGGACCTTGGTGACGTCCAATTCAGGCGCCCTCTTCGCTGCCGCCGTCGTCCTCCTTCATCGGCTCGCGCTGTACCTTGCCGTGGTACGCCATCACGCTACTCCCAGGGCCGCTCGCCGCTCCAAAGGAAAAAAACGCTCTCATGCGCTCGCTCTCACGCGCTCTCGCTCTCGCGCTCGCTCTCTCATACACGCTTGCTCTTGCTCTCTCACGCTCACTTTCTCTCTTGCTTTCACACACGCTCTCTCTCTCTCTCTCTCTCTCTCTCTCTCTCACACGCTCACACTCACTCGCACTCTCACACGCGCTCTCTCTCACACTCTCACTCTCACACACGCTCACACTCACTCTCTCGCTCTCACACACACACACTCTCTCGTTCTCTCACACTCACACGTGCTCAAATACACCGAGTCACATAAGGAGAAATTAAGGCAGGTCATGGAGGTAGGTTTTAAGAAGCATCTTAAAGGAGGAAAGAGAGACGGAGAGGTTTCGGGAGGGAGTTCCAGAGCTTGGGGCCTAGGCAACAGAAGGCACGGCCACCGATGGTGGAGCGATTATCATCAGGGATGCTCGAGGGAACAATTGGAGGAGCGCAGACATCTGAGGACTGGAGGAGATTGCAGAGATAGAGAGGGAGCGAGAGGGCCAAGGAGGGATTTGAAAACCAGGATGAGAATTGTGAAATCGAGGCGTTGCAATGAACTGCGTGATCTTTGGAGAAATTAAGGCCAAGCTAAATCTTGCATCTGGATATGTGCGAAGTTTCCTTTGGGGGCTGAAGACTCAGGTGAGATGGCCGTTAATGGACCATGGATTAGTTCAGGTCCGTTTAGGCAGGAAGATTAGAGTCATGGATCATTTGAGGCTGACTTCGAGATGCAAGGCTGGAGAAATGACTTAATGGAACTGGATTACTGTTGTGTTAAACTTGTAAAACTGCGCTAATGTGCAGTAATGTCAGCTATTAAGCTCTGCGGCCTTTGAATTAAGGGGCCTATCATCTGTAAACGGGGTACGTTTCATTTGACTCTGAGCGGTGCTGTGGAATGTGAAGGACTGTCAGCTCGGTAATGTAAATGTACAGCTCACTTGGCTGTTTAGACAAAGTGCTGTGGAGATGTAATTGTGGCTGTCTGACTGGTGAACACACTTCTTTCAATAAAAAAAAATACAAGCGGTTCTTGAGGGGGGTGTCTGCAATGGGCATGCTCTCCCGAAGACTCCAGCCTTGAGCACGCCATGAGGAAATGGATCAGTAACACGGCACAGAGTCATCTTCAATTATGATTAATTCATTCAGCTCAATGTCGGTTTGCACGGGCGATCCCGTAGAGTGGGGTGAGCGCAGTGCAGCCGATAGCGGCTCGACTGGAAGGTTTGGAATCCTGGCACTTTTGCACATTGCGCAGCTTGGCAAGAAAAAGAAAAGACCTACATTTATATAACAACTTTGTATTTACATAACGCAGTGAACCGTCCAAAGGTGCTTCACTTGAGTATTATGAGATTTTTAAAAAATTTGACATATAGCGCCTTTTATGACCACCGGATGTCACACAGCACTTTACAGCCAATGAAGTACTTTTGGAGTGTAGTCACTGTTGTAATGTGGGAAACGCGGCAGCCAGTTTGCGCACAGCAAGCTCCCACAAACAGCAATGTGATAATGACCCAGATAATCTGTTTTAGTGATGTTGGTTGAGGGATAAATATTGGCCCCAGGACACTGGGGATAACTCCCCTGCGAAATAGTGTGCGTGGGATATTTTGCATTCACCTGAGAGCAGACGGTGCCTCGGTTTAACGTCTCATCCAGCAGTGCAGCACTCCCTCCGCACTGCCCCTCCGGCAGTGGGGCGCTCCCTCCGCACTGCCCCTCCGGCAGTGGGGCGCTCCCTCAGCACTGCCCCTCCGGCAGTGGGGCGCTCCCTCAGCACTGCCCCTCCGGCAGTGGGGCGCTCCCTCCGCACTGCCCCTCCGGCAGTGGGGCGCTCCCTCAGCACTGCACTGGGAGTGTCAGCCTAGATTTATGTGCTCAAGTCCCTGGAGTGGGACTTGAACCCACAACCTCCTGACTCAGAGGCGAGGGTGCTGCCCACTGAGCCACGGCTGACACTTGCGAGCTTTGGAAAACCAATCCTATATTTTTTTCACGAGCATGTTTAAAAATGTAAATCCTATGAGCGACTGGGCTGAGGTGTTGGAAAGGTAGATGCGTTTTACATTTGTGGTGGTCAGTGTTTCGTGTTTTTGGGTTGTGACTTGGCATTTTGGCGACATACAAAGTAAGTGTTCTCGATAGCGTAGATAGAGAGAAACTGTTTCCACTTAGGGTGGTCTTTGGCCAGGGACTCCCAGGTGTCGATGGGGATGTTGCACTATATCAGGGAGGCTTTGAGGGTGTCCCTGTAACGTTTCATCTGCCCACCTGGGGCTCGCTTGCCGTGAAGGAGTTCCGAGTAGAGCGCTTGCTTTCGGGGACTCTAGCTTACATGTATATAACATGTTGGCCTTCATAGCGAGGGGATTTGAGTACAGGGACAGGGAGGTGTTGCTACAGTTGTACAGGGCCTTGGTGAAGCCACACCTGGAGTATTGTGTACAGTTTTGGTCTCCTAACTTTGGAAAGGACATTCTTGCTATTGAGGGAGTGCAGCGAAGGTTCACCAGACTGATTCCCGGGATGGTGGGACTGAGATATCAAGAAAGATTAAATCAACTGGGCTTGTATTCACTGGAGTTCAGAAGAATGAGAGGGGACCTCATAGAAACGTTTAAAATTCTGACGGGTTTAGACAGGTTAGATGCAGGAAGAATGTTCCTGATGTTGGGGAAGTCCAGAACCAGGGGTCACAGTCTAAGGATAAGGGTAAGCCATTTAGGACCGAGATGAGGAGGAACTTCTTCACCCAGAGAGTGGTGAACCTGTGGAATTCTCTTCCACAGAAAGTTGTTGAGGCCAATTCACTAAATATATTCAAAAAGGAGTTAGATGTAGTCCTTACTACTAGGGGGATCAAGGGGTATGGCGAGAAAGCAGGAATGGGGTACTGAAGTTGCATGTTCAGCCATGAACTCATTGAATGGCGGTGCAGGCTCGAAGGGCCGAATGGCCTACTCCTGCACCTATTTTCTATGTTTTCTATGTAACCGTAGGACGTCCCAAAGCGCTTTACAGCCAATGAAGTACTTTTTGAAGTGTGGTCGCTGTAATGCGGGAAACGCGGCAGGCAATGTGCACAGCAAGCTCCCACAACTAGCCATGAGATAATGACCAGACAATCTGTTTTAATGATTGAGGGGTAAATATTGGCTTGGATACCGGGACACTCCTTTGAAATAGTGGCCATGGAATCTTTTACGTCCACCTGAGAGAGCAGACGGGGCCTCAGTGAAACGTCTCATCCAAAAGACGGCACCTCCGACAGTGCAGCTCTCCCTCAGCACTGCACTGGGAGTGTCAGCCTGGGTTATGTGTTCAAGTCTCTGGAGTGGGACTGGAACCCACAACCTTCTGACTCGTGCGCTCAAAATTACGTCGGGATTTTGATGGAGTGAAGAAACTGTTTCGACTGGGCAGGAGGGTCGGTAACCAGAGGACACCGAATTAAGACAATTAGCAAAATAACCAGACGAGAATTTTTTTTTTCGAAGTGTGTTATAATCTGGGAACACGCGCTCCCTGAAGGAGCACTGGGAGACGATTGAATAGTAACTTTCAAACAGGAATTGGTTAAGTATTGGGAAAGGAGAAACGTGCAGGGTTATGGGGATGAGCGGGGAGGGGAGGGGACAGTGAGTGGGACTAATCGGATCGCTCTTTCAAAGAGCCGGCACAGGCAACGATGGGCCGAATGGCCACCTCCTGTGTTGGACAAGGTGGATGCAGAGAGGATGTTTCCACTGATAGGGGAGACTAGAACTAGAGGGCATAATCTCCACTTCCCTGCCCGCTCCCCATAACCCTTTACTCCCTTATCGCTCAAAAATCTCTCTATCTCCACCTTAAATATATTCAATGACCCAGCCTCCACAGCTCTCTGGGGCAGAGAATTCTACAGATTTACAACCCTCAGAGAAGAAATTTCTCAGTTTTAAATGGGTGGCACCTTATTCTAAGACTATGCCCCCTAGTTTTAGTTTCCCCTATGAGTGGAAATATCTTCTCTGCATCCACCTTGTCAAGCCCCCTTATAATCTTATATGTTTCGATAAGGTCACCTCTCATTCTTCTGAATTCCAATGAGTTGAGGTCCAACCTCCTCAACCTTTCCTCATAAGTCAACCCCCTCATCTCCGGAATCAACCGAGTGAACCTTCTCTGAACTGCTTCCAATGCAAGTGATGGGGTGGCGGGTAGGAGAGATTAGATGACAAAAGCGATGATAGTACGACACCAAACGGGGTGGAAATGGGACCAGTAAATGAAACACAAGATGTGCCCAGAGGAGGTGTAAATGGCTGCTGCAAATAGCGGAGGTGGGAGGGGAACAAGGACAGTCTGGGAAAGAGGAGAGCGCCCTCTTGCTCAGGAAGTAAAAGGACGGTAGACCCCAGGGGTGAGGACCACCCCCTGCCTGGGATCCCCACCCCAGGCACCGGCCCATACCTTCCACCATCTACTAGATGCACTGCAGCAACTCGCCAAGGCTTCTTCGGCAGCACCTCCCAAACCCGGGACCTCTACCGCCTAGAAGGACAAGGGCAGCAGGCACATGGGAACACCACCACCTCCATGTTCCCCTCCGAGTCACACATCGTCCTGACTTGGAAATATATCGGCCGTTCCTTCATCGTCGCTGGGTCAAAAAACTGGAACTCCCTCCCTAACCCTAACTCCTCCCTATCTCTGTAGCCTCCTTCAGCCCTACAACTCTCCCTATCTCTGTAACCTCCTTCAGCCTCTACACACCACCCCCCCCCGGCCTATCTCTGTAACCTCCTCCAGCCCTGCCACCCTCTGAGATCTCTGCGCTCCTCCAATTCTGGCCTCTTGCGAACCCCCGATTTATAATCGCTTCACCATTGGTCGTGCCTTCAGCTGCCTGGGCCCAGATCTCTGGAATCCCCTCCCTAAACGTCCGCCTCTCTGTGCTTCTTTAAAACCTACCTCCCTTGACCAAGCTTTTGGTGATATCCTTATGTGAATAAGGCTCGCTGTCAGATTTTGTTTTTTAATCGACTGTGCAAGCGTATTGTGACGTCTTACTAAGTTAAAGGCGTTATATAAACTCTGTAAACCTTCCTCTGTTCTCTTCTGTCCCCACTGATTTACATAATGCTATTGTAATTTCTACTGCAAAAATACATTCACAGTGTATTTTGTAACACCGATATAAATAGATCACATACTTCATTGTTTTAGTGAGACATGCTCATATGTTGGTCATCAGCTGACTTATACCCAAGTGCACCTGTAATGTTTTATGGTACTGTGGCTAAAGTGTTCAATTATTAAATTTCATAGACTAGGCTTTTATTCACTTGAGAGAGAAGACTCAGTGATCTTATTGAAACATAAGATACTGAGGAGGCTTAACCAGGTAGATGCAGAGAGGATGTTTCCCCTCGTGGGGAAATCTAGAACTAGGGGGCATAGTCTCAGAATAAGGGGCCACCCGTTTAAAACTAAGATGAGGAGGAATTTCTTATCTCTGTGGGTTGTAAATCTGTGGAATTCTCTGCCCCAGAGAGCTGTGGAGGCTAGGTCATTGAATATATTTAAGGCGGAGATACAGATTTTTGAGCGATAGGGAGTAAAGGGTTATGGGGAGCGGGCAGGGAAGTGTAGCTGATCAGATCAGCCATGATCGTATTGAATGGCGGAGCAGGCTCAAGGGGCCAAATGGCTGACTTCTCCTGTTATGTTCTTATCTAGTTGAGGTGTTTGAGATGACCAAAATGGAGTTGATGGGGTAGATCGAGAGAAATTGTTTCCTCTGGTGGGGGGAGTAGAGAAAAGGGGGCTTCACCTTAAAATTAGAGCCAGGCCATTCAGTGGTGATGTCAGGAAGCACTTCTTCACACAACGGGCAGTGGGAATCTGGAACTCTCTTCCCCCATCCCACACAGGACTGAGAGATTGATAGATTTTTGTTAGGCAAAGGGTACTGAGGGTTATGGAACCAAGGCGGGTAAATGGAGATTCGATACAGATCAATCGTGATCTAACTCTGTGACGGAACATGCTCGAGGGGCTGAATGGCCTCTGCCTGTTCCTATGTTTCAGTGGCTCAATGGGCAGCACCTTCGCCTCAAGAATCAGAAGGTTGTGGGTTCAAGTCCCACCCCAGAGACTTGAGCACAAAAATCTAGGCTGATACTCCCAGTCAGTGCTGAGGGAGCGCCGCACTGTCGGAGGGGCAGTGCTGAGGGAGCGCCGCACTGTCGGAGGGACAGTGCTGAGAGAGTGTCGGAGGGGCAGAATTGTGGGAGCGCCGCACTGTCGGAGGTGCTGTCTTTCGGATGAGATGTTAAACCGAGGCCCCCTCTGCGCTCTCGGGTGGGCTCCCACAGCACTATTTCAAAGAAGAGCGGGGGAGTTATCCTCGGTGTCCTGGGGCCAATATTTATCCCTCAATCAATGTCACTAAAAAAAAACACATTATCCGGTCATTATCACATTGCTGTGTGTGGGAGCTTGCTGTGCGCAAATTGTCTGCCGCATTTCCCACATTACAGCAGTGACTACACTTCCAAAAAGTACTTCATTGGCTGTAAAGCGCTTTGGGAAATCCGGTGGCCGTGAAAGGCGCTATAGAAATGCATGCGGGAAGGCGCCAAGCACGTCGCGTCTCTCATCCGGGAGCACGCGGAACCCAAGCGCAAGGAGCGTACGACGAATCAAGCCCCCACCACCCACCCGAGCCTCCTATCACCGTCTGCCCCACCTGTGACAGAGACTGTAGGTCCTGCATCTGACTCATCAGTCACCCGAGAACCCTCATCAGTGTGGAAGACTCTGGGGACCTGCCTGTGAAGGTAGAAATGCAAGCCTTTGTCCTTTAGTAGCTCGTGTGCTTTGTGTGTGTCGTATTAAAGCGGCTGCTGTTTCTGGTTTGGGTTGGGTTGGCGACACTGTAATGCTCTCGGTCGGGCTGGTCAACGATGCAGAATAAAAGCTACTGTTCACAGTGGGGGCACCCCCCCTACTCCCGATGCAGATGTCAGCGCTGAGGGATTTGTGTGCCTCCGCTCAACAAAAGCGAGGAAAAGTGAGTCAGCACAGCGAAGCAGAAAGGGCCGGCGACAGCGTTTAATCCACAATTACTCGGTCTGCCGTGTCAGCGGCTTTTCAGTGGCGTGGCCTGGGAAACGGTTCAGGGTTCGGTCCCTCGGTGATTTCCACAGCACTCCCCCCCCCCCCCTCCATGTGTATTGAAACAAATATTAAAAGGGGGAATTCAGGAGAAACTTCTTTACCCAGAGAGCGGTGAGAATGTGGAACTCGCTGCCACAGGGAGGGGTTGAGGCGAATAGTATCGATGTATTTAAGGGGAGGCTGGATAAACACTTGGGGGAGAAGGGAATAACATCAACAAAAACTTGTATTTATATATCATCCTCATCATAGGCGGTCCCTCGTATCGAGGATGACTTGCTTCCACGCCAAAAAACAGGTGTTCCAATGAAGGACCCGATGTTGGGGAAGTCCGGAACCAGGGGTCACAGACTAAGGATAAGGGGTAAGCCATTTAGGACCGAGATGAGGAGAAACTTCTAAACTCAGAGAATTGTGAACCTGTGGAATTCCCTACCACAAAATATTGGGGCCAGTTCGTTAGATATATTCAAAAGGGAGTTGGATATGGCCCTTACGGCTAAAGGGATCAAGGGGTATGGAGAGAAAGCAGGAATGGGCTACTGAAGTTGCATTATCAGCCATGATCATATTGAATGGTGGTGCAGGCTCGAAGGGCCGAATGGTCTGCTCTTGCACCTATTTTCTATGTTTCTATGACCTAATATTCCAGATCCCGAACTCCATGTTGAAGGGTGGAAGATGCCTGTGCGTGGATTTTTTTAACGTGGGGTGACCGTTGCACACCAGCCACCACACGGGCTTGACAGAGCGAGGTCTTGGTCCAGTGGCAAGGGTTAACCAGGACAACTGGAGACCAGCTCTGCTGCACGGACCCAGTGCGCGCACATATCGCAGTGTGGGCTGGGCCCATGCTGCCCCTGGGCCCTCGCCTCTTCTGGGCCCCGCTCACGTCCCTCTACAATCTCTCGCCGCTCCTTCGCCCCGACCTCGCCGCTCCTGCTCTACCTGCCCACGCTCCAATCACCGACCTGGACCTTGATGACGTCACTCTTCGCTGCCGTCGCCCTCCTGCACCAGCTCGCGCTGTACCTTGCCGTGGTACACCGCCACGCTGCCCATGGCCGCCGCTCACCGCTCCTTTTATGGCCCCGACCTGCCGCTGATGTTCCCTCGCAGGTTGGGGCCGCCACATGTCCAGGGGCCGCATGCCGCTCCATTTATGGCCCCGACCATATAGCGCCTTTAATGTCCCACAGGAGTATTATGAATTTTAAAAATTTGACACCAAGCCGCATAAGTAGAAATTAGGGCAGCTGACCAAAAGCTGGGTCAAAGAGGTCGGTTTTAAGGAGCATCTTGAAGGAGGAGAGAGAGGTAGAGAGGCGGAGAGGTTTAGGGAGGGAGTTCCAGAGCTTGGAGTTCCAGAGCTTGGAGTTCCAGAGCTTGGAGTTCCAGAGCTTGGAGTTCCAGAGCTTGGAGTTCCAGAGCTTGGGGCCCAGGCAACAGAAGGCACGGCCACCGATGGTGGAGCGATTATAATCAGGGAGGGTAGAATTAGAGGAGCGCAGACATCGTGGGGATTGTGAGGCTGGAGAGGATTACAGAACTAGGGAGGGTAGAAGCGTATGGTGATGGGGTGAGATGAAGAAAGACGGGAGGAGGTTGAGAGGAGCGTAAACGCCAGCATGGACTGGTTTGGCCGAATGACCTGTTTCTGTGTCGTATATCCTCTGTAGGTAAACACAGCAACTGCAAACTTGAGCACTTCTGCAGATTTTCTGTTGCGGTTACAAGAAAGCAGTGGGTGTCTGGGCGAGGGGAGGGGGGGAGAATCTTCAGAAAGGCAGGGGTATCACCGACAAATGCCATTTCTGAGTCGATAGCAACTCCCGTTTGTTCCGCTGTGTGCGCGCGCGACCTGCACAGTCATTGTGTTTGTACATCTCATCATCACAGGCAGTCCCTCGGGATCGAGGAAGACTTGCTTCCACTCTAAAAGTGAGTTCTCAGGTGGCTGAACAGTCCAATACGGGAATTACAGTCTCTGTCACAGGTGGGACAGACAGTGGTTGGAGGAAAGGGTGGGTGGGGAGTCTGGTTTGCCGCACGCTCCTTCCGCTGCCTGCGCTTGGTTTCTGCATGCTCTCGGCGACGAGACTCGAGGTGCTCAGCGCCCTCCCGGATGCACTTCCTCCACTTGGGGCGGTCTTTGGCCCAGGGATTCCCAGGTGTTGGTGGGGATGTTGCATTTTATCAGGGAGGCTTTGAGGGTGTCCTTGAAACGTTTCCTCTGCCCACCTGGAGCTCGCTTGCCGTGTAGGAGTTCCGAGTAGAGCGCTTGCTTTGGGAGTCTCGTGTTTGGCATGCAGATAATGTGACCCGCCCAGCGGAGCTGGTCGAGTGTGGTCAGTGCTTCGATGCTGGGGATGTTTGTACATCTACAAGGGCGTTCTCCCCGGTGCCTGTGGATCTCCCCTCCGACGGTGCATTATCTCCGGGACCCCGGGAGCTGTGGGAAGAGGCTGCAAGAAGCTGAGAGATTCCCAATTTTCATCTCATTAACAAAAACGCCAGAGCTGATTACAATTTAATTATGCCGTGCACCAACGGAAACCACAGGCCAGAGAATTTAATTGCCAACTTTAACGCACACTGGAGTACATTGAATTATGGGATGATGGCAGCGTGTAATAATTTAGATGATACGCTGTGTAACTTCAAAGTTAAATCTCTTTATTAAGATCAGTGTGTACCAGAAGCAGCCTACAAATCGTCTGCGGGCTCCCGCTGCAGTTTCTAGTTATAAATAAGAATGCTAATGTGCTTTCATGGCCATCCTGCTCCACAACCTGAACTTTTATGAATGCTTTTGTAGTGGAGAATTCATGCAGGGCTAATAGGTTGCACTTAGCTGGACAATGTCTACTCTGAGTTCCCCAGTCACGGGCCCCACACTCTCCTGCTTTCAAGTGTGCCTCTGATAATTGCCGCTGCAATTGCTATTTTTAATTTATTGTGTTCGCTGTGGTCCGTGAGCAAGCCGAGCTTTCAGCGTTCCTCCAACTCCGGCCTCTCGCACGTTCCCCCACCATCGGTGGCCGTGCCTTCAGTCGGCTCGGTCCCAAGCTCTGGAATTCCCTCCCGAAACCCCTCCGCCTCGCTACCTCTCTTCCCTCTGTCTGTCTCTCTCTCTCTCTCCTGCTGTCCCCCTCTCTCTATCTCTCTTTGTTCCCCCCCCCCCCCCCGCCCCTCGGTCTCACCCTCCCCATCTCTCGGTCCGCAGCCCCCCCCCACCCCCCCTCTGCCTCACCCTCTCCCTCCCCCCCCTCTGCCTCACCCTCTTCTCCCCCCCCCTCTGCCTCGCCCTCTTCCCCCCCCTCTGCCTCACCCTCTTCCCCCCCCCTCTGCCTCACCCTCTTTCCCCCCCCCTCTGCCTCACCCTCTTCCCCCCCCCCTGCCTCACCCTCTTCCCCCCCCCTCTGCCTCACCCTCTTCCCCCCTCCCCCCCTCTGCCTCACCCTCTTCCCCCCCCCTCTGCTTCACCCTCTTCCCTCCCCCCGCTCTGCCTCACCCTCTTCCCCCCCCCCTCTGCCTCACCCTCTTCCCCCCCCCCCTCTGCCTCACCCTCTTCCCCCCCCCCTCTGCCTCACCCTCTTCCCCCCCCCTCTGCCTCACCCTCTTTCCCCCCCCCTCTGCCTCACCCTCTTCCCCCCCCCCCTCTGCCTCACCCTCTTCCCCCCCCCCCTCTGCCTCACCCTCTCCCCCCCCCCTCTGCCTCACCCTCTTTCCCCCCCCCCCTCTGCCTCACCCTCTTTCCCCCCCCCCCTCTGCCTCACCCTCTTCCCCCCCCCCTCTGCCTCACCCTCTTCCCCCCCCCCTCTGCCTCACCCTCTCCCCCCCCCCTCTGCCTCACCCTCTTCCCCCCTCCCCCCCTCTGCCTCACCCTCTTCCCTCCCCCCCCCTCTGCCTCACCCTCTTCCCCCCCCCCCCTGCCTCACCCTCTTCCCCCCCCCCCTCTGCCTCACCCTCTTCCCCCCCCCCCTCTGCCTCACCCTCTTCCCTCCCCCCCCTCTGCTTCACCCTCTTCCCTCCCCCCCCTCTGCCTCACCCTCTTCCCCCCCCCCCCTCTGCCTCACCCTCTTCCCCCCCCCCCCTCTGCCTCACCCTCTTCCCCCCCCCCTCTGCCTCACCCTCTTCCCCCCTCCCCCCCTCTGCCTCACCCTCTCCCTCCCCCCCCTCTGCCTCACCCTCTTCCCCCCCCCCCCCCCCTCTGCCTCACCCTCTCCCTCCCCCCCCCTCTGCCTCACCCTCTTCCCCCCCCCGTCCCTCTTCGTCACCCTCTTTCCCCCCCCCCCCCCCCCCTCTGCCTCACCCTTCCTCTCTGTCTATCCCCTCCTGATGGTGTGTGTCTTGCTCTCTGTCTCTCTCTCTCCCTCTCTCTGTCTGTCCTCGCTCTCTCTTTTTCTCGCTCTCTTTTTCTTTCTCTCTCTTTTTCTCTCTCTCTTTTTCTCTCGCTCTCTGTCTTGCGCTCTCTCTGTCTCTGTGTCCTACATAAGGACAAGAACTGCGAAGTTGGGGCCTTCCTGAAAACTATGTTTAAGCTAGGATTTATTTTTGTATTAGCATTTGACCATAAATTCTGGGAGCAGTGAAGATGCACAACCTCATCAAGTGGCTCAACAGATTTTTGTCCCATGAATAATTGCCTTTATTTTTGATTTTAAGACAGCCTCAGGTTGAAACCTGCATTGCAGTATGGGTAACATTTTGAATTTCATGTCTGATATTATGTGCTTTGTTTCTAGAATTCACTCACTGTACTGCCAGCACATTTTGCATAATACGTGACCTAAATTGAGCAACGCTGTGTTCCCTTTTCCTATAAAATCGAGATAAATAATGTTTACAGTGAGGCCCTCCGATGTCATTTCCTCTGAACTCTCACTCGGTGTTGAGACAGTCTTGTTGTTTAATTTCCAATATTGTAGCTTTTATAACACTCCTCAAACCGCTGGAGATATATCACCAACGATGTCTCCGCAAGATCCTGCACATCTCCTGGGAGGACAGACGCATCAATATCAGCGTCCTCATCCAGGCCAACATCCCCAGCATTGAAGCACTGACCACACTCGATCAGCTTCGCTGGGAAGGCCACATAGTTCGCATGCCAGATACGAGGCTCCCTAAGCAAAATGCTTTATGCCGAGCTCCTTCGTGGTAAACGAACCAAAGGTGGGCAGCGGAAACGTTACAAGGACACCCTCAAAGCCTCCCTGGTAAAGTGTGACATCACCACTGACACCTGGGAGACCCTGGCCGAAGACCGCCCGAGGTGGAGGAAGTGCATCCGGGAGGGCGCTGAGCTCTTCGAGTCTCAACGCAAACAGCGTGAAGAGGTCAGGCGCAGGCAACGGAAGGAGCGCGCGGCAAACCAGCCCCACCCACCCCTTCCCCCGACGAATATCTGTCCCACCTGTGACAGGGTCTGTGGCTCTCATTGGACTGTTCAGCCACCAGAGAACTCACTTTGAGAGTGGAAACAAGTCTTCCTCGATTCCGAAACACTGCCTATGATGATGTTCCAATTCTCTACCTCTTGCGCATCCCCATTTCCATCGCTCCACCATCGGTGGCCGTGCCTTCAGCTGTCTGGGCCCCAAGCTCTGGAAGTCCCTCCCTAAACCTATCCGCTTCTCTCTCTCTCTCTCCTTTTAAGACGCTCCTCAAAACCTACCTCCTTGACCAAGCAACTGTCCTAATGTCTCCTTATGTGGCTCGGTGTCAAATTTTGTCTTGACAACGCTCCTGTGCAGTGCTGACTGACGTTTAAAGGCAAGTTGTTTGGTAGTGACTGTAGAACTCCGCAACCGTGGCTCAGTGGGTAGCACTCTCGCCTCGGGAGTCAGAAGGTCACGGGTTCGAGTCCCACTCCAGAGACTTCACAAAAGACACTCCAGTGCCATACTGAGGGAGTGCTGCACTGTTGGAGGTGCCGTCTGCTCTCTCAGGTGGACGTAAAAGATCCCATGGCACTATTTCGAAGAAGAGCAGAGGAATTAATCCCCGGTGTCCTGGGGTCAATATTTATCCCGTTATCAACATCACAAAAAAACAGATCATCTGGTCATTATCACATTGCTGTTTGTGGGAGCTTGCTGTGTGCAAATTGGCTGCCGCATTTCCCACATTACAACAGTGACTACTCTCCAAAAGGTACTTCATTGGCTGTAAAGCGCTTTGAGACGTCCGCTGGTTGTGAAAGGCGCTATATAAATGCAAGTCTTTCTGATTCTCTGATACCGGTTATGTCCTGGGGCCAATATTTATCTCTTGTATCAACATGACAAAAAATTATTATCTGGTCATTTTCGTTGCTGTCTGTGGGAGCTTGCTGTGCACAAATTGGCTGCCACACCCAAAAAGTACTTCATTGGCTGTAAAGGGCTTTGGGACGTCCGGTGGTCGTGAAAGGCGCTATATAAATGCAAGTTTTTTCTTTAAGCAATATATTGTCATTGAACATTTGAGTTTTTCATGAGATCATTGTCCCAACAACTTGGCGGAGAATGGACCATGAACTGGACGAGTCTCTGGTTTGATCCTCGACACAGAGAGCAGACTCACTCGGCTGGGAATCGGTGGGTGTTGCTTCAATCGGTCACCAATTGCTGGTGTAGGGGGTGGAGAAACAATCAGACCAAGGTTCCTGCTCTTGACACCTCTTTGCGACTCTTTGAGAGGCGAGTAGGTGGATGTTGTTTGATGACTGGTTCCGCTTTGACTTTGATCGTGCCACGGTTGAAGGCTTGAGAGCAAGTGATTGATGGTCGAGGCCTGTGCATTCAGGTTGGCCATTTGGGCGAGGCATTGTCTGTCAGCTGGCCAGGAATCTTTTGGTGGGACAAAAGGGAGGAAAAGGGGAAGTTGTCAAGTTGTAAAAGTAAGGAGAGGCTTCCGACGACCGACACTAACCTAAAATCATCACCTTAGGCAGTCCCTTGGAGTCGAGGGTGCCTTGGTTCCACGCTAATATAAGTTCTCGGGTCTGATGAGACCACTGCGATATGTGCGCGCACTAGGTCCGTGCAGCAGAGCTGGTCTCCAGTCGTCCTGGTTAACCCTTGCCACTGGATAAAGGCCGAGCTCTGTCAAGCCCGTATGGTGGCTGGTGTGCAACGGTCACCCCACATGAAAAAAATCCACGCACAGGCATCTTCCATCCTTCAACATGTAGTTCGGGACCTGGAATATTAGGTCCTTCATTCAAACACCTGGGAACTCGTGTGGAAGCAAGTCATCCTCCCTTCGATGGACCACCTATGATGATGATGATGATGATGGCTGGCTAACAGAAAGCAGAGAGTCGGGATAAATGGGTCCTTTTCGGGTTGGAAATCGGTGGTTAGTGGTGTGCCACAGGGATCGGTGCTGGGACCACAACTGTTTACAATATACATAGATGACCTGGAAGAGGGGACAGAGTGTAGTGTAACAAAATTTGCAGATGACACAAAGATTAGTGGGAAAGCAGGTTGTGTAGAGGACACAGAGAGGCTGCAAAGATATTTAGATAGGTTAAGCGAATGGGCTAAGGTTTGGCAGATGGAATACAATGTCGGGAAATGTGAGGTCATCCACCTTGGGGGAAAAAAAACAGTAAAAGGGAATATTATTTGAATGGGGAGAAATTACAACATGCTGTGGTGCAGAGGGATCTGGGGGTCCTTGTGCATGAATCCCAAAAAGTTAGTTTTCAGGTGCAGCAGGTAATCAGGAAGGCGAATGGAATGTTGGCCTTTATTGCGAGAGGGATGGAGTACAAAAGCAGGGAGGTCCTGCTGCAACTGTACAGGGTATTGGTGAGGCCGCACCTGGAGTACTGCGTGCAGTTTTGGTCACCTTACTTAAGGAAGGATATACTAGCCTAGGAGGGGGTACAGAGACGATTCACTAGGCTGATTCCAGAGATGAGGGGGTTACCTTATATTGATAGATTGAGTAGACTGGGTCTTTAGTCGTTGGAGCTCAGAAGGATGAGGGGTGATCTTATAGAAACATTTAAAATAATGAAAGGGATAGACAAGATAGAGGCAGAGAGGTTGTTTCCACTGGTCGGGGAGACTAGAACTAGGGGGCACAGCCTCAAAATACGGGGGAGCCAATTTAAAACCGAGTTGAGAAGGAATTTCTTCTCCCAGAGGGTTGTGAATCTGTGGAATTCTCTGCCCAAGGAAGCAGTTGAGGCTAGCTCATTGAATGTATTCAAATCACAGATAGATTTTTAACCAATAAGGGAATTAAGGGTTACAGGGAGCGGGCGGGTAAGTGGAGCTGAGTCCAAGGCCAGATCAGCCATGATCTTGTTGAATGGCGGAGCAGGCTGTTCCTAATTCTTACGTTCTTATGAGACCAATACGGGAATTACAGTCTCTGTCAAAGGTGGGACAGACAGTGGTTGAAGGAAAGGGTGGGTGGGGAGTCTGGTTTGCCGCACGCTCCTTCCGCTGCCTGCGCTTGCTTTCTGCATGCTCTCGGCGACGAGCCTCGAGGTGCTCAGCGCCCTCCCAGATGCACTTCCTCCACTTAGGGCGTTCTTTGGCCAGGGACTCTCCAGTGTCGGTGGGGTTGTTGCATTTTATCAGAGAGGCTTTGAGGGTGTCCTTGAAACGTTTCCTCTGCCCACCTGGGGCTCGCTTGCCGTGAAGGAGTTCCAAGTAGAGTGCTTGCTTTGGGAGTCTTGTGTCGGGCATGCGGACAATGTGGCCCGCACAGTGGAGCTGATCGAGTGTGGTCAGTGCTTCGATGCTGGGAATGTTGGCCTGGTCGAGGACGCTAACGTTGGTGCATCTGTCCTCCCAGGGGATTTGCAGGATCCTGCGGAGACATCGTTGGTGATATTTCTCCAGCGACTTGAGGTGTCTACTGTACATGGTCCGTGTCTTTTGAATAACGGCAACCTGAGTGAACAAACGCAGTGTCTGGAACTCCTGAGCAGGCCACTTGCTGGCTTTGCAGTCGGACAAACCGCGCATTGGCGGGAACGTGAATAGTCCACGCGCCCAAACACAATGAAAACAAATGGCATGTTGGCCTTCATAGCAAGAGGATTTGAGTATAGGAGCAGGGAGGTCTTACTGCAGTTGTACAGGGCCTTGGTGAGGCTACACCTTGAGTATTGTGTTCAGTTTTGGTCTCCAATCTGAGGAAGGACATTCTTGCTATTGAGGGAGTGCAGCGAAGGTTCACCAGACTGATTCCTGGGATGGCAGGACTGACATATGAAGAAAGACTGGATCAACTAGGCTTATATTCACTGGAATTTAGAAGAATGAGAGGGGATCTCATAGAAACATATAAAATTATGACGGGACTGGACAGGTTCGACGCAGGTAGAATGATCCCAATGTTGGGGAAGTCTAGAACCAGGGGGTCACAGTCTAAGAATAAGGGGTAAACCATTTAGGACCGAGATGAGGAGAAATTTTTTCACGCAGACAGAGGTGAACCTGTGGAATTCTCTACCACAGAAAGTTGTTGAGTCCAGTTCATTGGATATATTCAAAAAGGAGTTAGATGTGGCCCTTATGGCTAAAGGGATCAGGGGGTATGGAGAGAAAGCAGGAAAGGGGTACTGAGGTGAATGATCAGCCATGATCTTATTGAATGGTGGTGCAGGCTCGAAGGGCCGAATGGCCTACTCCTGCACCTGTTTTCTATGTCCCTATGAAAGGGAGTATTGGTGACGGCTGGTGTTGACGGGGTCATATCCCAGCAGCATATATGTAGCGCCTTTTAATACAATAAAACGCTTCAAAGGAGCGATTATCAAACATAGTTTGACACCAAGCGACATAAGGAGACATAGAAACATAGAAATTTACAGCGCAGAAGGAGGTCATTCCGGCCCATCGTGTCTGCGTCGGTCGACAAAGAGCCGCACGGCCCTCGGTCAGCAGCCCTGAAGGTTACATATAAACCAATGAACAGTGAACAATGGCGGAAAGGTAAAGAGCACCCGGCCCAACCAGTCCGCCCCTCACAACTGCGACACCCCTTACACTGAAACATTCTACACTCCACCCCAACCGGAGCCATGTGATCTCCTGGGAGAGGCAAAAACCAGATCAAAACCCAGGCCAATTGGGGGGAGAAAAATCTGGGGAAATTACTCTCCGACCCATCCAGGTGATCGAAACTAGTCCAGGAGATCACCCTGGCCGTATTCGATTCCCTGCAGTACTTATCATCGTATCTGCGCCAGCCAACAAGAGGTTATCCAGTCTAATCCCACTTACCAGCTCTAGGTCCGTAACCCTGCAGGTTACTGCACTTCATGTGCCCATCCAACCATCCCTTAAATGTGGAGACATCAGGACAGGTGACCAAAAGCTTGGTCTGGGAGATACGACACCGTAAGGAGCGTCTAAAAGGAGGAGAGAGGCGGAGAGGTTGAGGGAGGGGATTCTAGAGCTTGGGGCCCAGGCAGCTGAAGGCACGGTCACCGATGGTGGAGCGATGGGAAGTCTTGATGTGCAAGAGGCCAGAATTGGCGGAGCACGGAGTCACAACCTTCAGAAGCCCCGGGAAGAGAGTTGGCACGGATTGTTTTAAAGTAAAATGCAGCATTTCAACACTTGGCCATCTCTCCGTGCACAGAGGTGTAAGGATCAACACTTTGTGTGATATCATTCCACCCAACCACCCTGTTGGCTGTGGAGGTCTCCCAGGGTCCCTGGGTTGTTTCCGACATGGGAAAGTGCGTTGCATTATTCATTCCTACGTTAAAGGTTAAGTTAACAAGGGGAATATCTCCATTTTAATCGGTGTTTGGGAAGAGCATCGTCTAATTGGTCACGTTCCGACTTGGCGTCGCTTTACAAGCGAGGCAGTCTGTGATCTGACGGATCGACAACCTTAAAACATAAGAAATAGGAGCAGGAGTCGGCCATTTGGTCCCTCGAGCCTGCTCCGCCATTCAATACGATCATGGCTGATCTGATCATGGACTCAGCTCCACTTCCCCGCCCGCTCCACATAACTCTTTACTCCCTTATCGCTCAAAAATCTGTCTATCTCCGCCTTAAATTGGGATTCTGCATGGGTCGATAGCAGGACTTTCATGGTGGATGCTGTAATACAGAAAGCGTATTGCATGTTATTTACAGCACAGAAACAGACCATTCGGCCTAACGTGTTTATGCTCCAACCTTGTGTCACCTCATCCTATCAACATTTCGAAAGATGGTACCTCCGACAGTGCGGCGCTCCCTCAGCACTGCCCCTCCAACAGTGCGGCGCTCCCTCAGCACTGCCCCCTCCGACAGTGCGGCGCTCCCTCAGCACTGCCCCCTCCGACAGTGCGGCGCTCCCTCAGCACTGCCCCTCCGACAGTGCGGCGCTCCCTCAGCACTGCCCCTCCGACAGTGCGGCGCTCCCTCAGCACTGCCCCTCCGACAGTGCGGCACTCCCTCAGCACTGCACTGGAGTCAGCCTAGATTTTCGTGCTCAAGTTCCTGGAGTGGGACTTGAACCCACGACCTTCTGACAATGTAAAAGCAGGTGTGTGGCCTGCATGGGGGCCTTGCAGATGACGGCACAGCTTGGCGGGCACATTGATGGGGACGTATCCTCAAGCAGTAGTATCATAGTGTGCTGGAACACAGAAGGGGGCCATTTGGCCCATCATGCCTGTTTCGCCTCTTTGTGAAAAAGCTTAACATTTTAAATAGTGAGAGATTGGGAAACGTTGGTGTTCAGAGGGACCTGTGTGTCCTTGTACACCAGTCACTGAAAGTTAACATGCAGGTACAGCAAGCAATTAAGAAAGTAAATGGTATGTTGGCCCTTATTACAAGAGGATTTGAGTATAAGAGTAAAGACGTCTTACTGTAATTATATAGGGCCCTGGTGAGACCACACCTGGAGTATTGTGCACAGTTCTCAGGAAGGATATACTTGCCATTGAGAGAGTGCTGATTCCTGGGATGGGGGGATTGTCCTATGAGGAGAGATTGAGTAGACAAGGCCTTTATTCTCTAGAGTTTAGAAGAATAAGAGGTGATCTCATTGAAACATACAACATTCTTACAGGGATTGACAGGGTAGATGCAGGGAGGATGTTTCCCCCGGGCTGGGGAGTCTAGAACCAGGGGTCACAGTCTCAGGATAAGGGGTCGGCCATTTAGGACTGAGATGAGGAGGAATTTCCTCACTCAGAGGGCGGTGAATCTTTGGAATTCTCTGCCCCAGAGGGCTGTGGATGCTCAGTCGTTGAGTGTATTCAAGACAGAGATCGATAGATATTTGGATATGGGGATAGTGCAGGAAAGTGGAGTTGAGGTTGAAGATCAGTCGTGATCTCATTGAATGGCGGAGCAGACTTGTGGGTCCGAATGGCCGACTCCTGCTCCTAATTCTTATTAACAAAGGAAGGTCTACCTGAAGAGTTTATGGTGCTGTCTGTTCGTCGACCTGTGTTCAGTGGCAGGATAGGAACAGGAGGAGTACGTGACATGGAGTGGCAGGATAGGAACAGGAGCAGGGCCATTCAGCCCCTCGAGTATTAAGGGAATCTAGGGCTATGGTGATCGGGCGGGAAAGTGGAGTTGAGGTCGATGATCAGTCATGATCTCATTGAATGGCGGAGCAGGCTCGAGGGGCCGAATGACCGACTCCTGCTCCTATTTCTTATGTTCTTATTTAGTCCCACTGCTCTTTGTGCAGGTACTGATTTGCTTTGAAGGTCCGTACGGAAACCTCGGGAACTAACAGTGTTGTGGTGTTCTGTTTTCCAGTGGGATTTGACGATTGCTATGGAAGCGTGGCGGTGCAGTATGAAACGAGCAACCCAAATTTCCGGGTCCAGCGCGACGGTGTGGTGTACGCGGCAGAAAGCTTTCACCTCCCCGGGAAGCAGTTGAAGTTTTTGGTAACGGCGCGTGGGACCCAGACCCAGGACCAGTGGCAGACTGTTGTCAAGCTAACAGCGAGGCACGAGGCTACCACCAAACACAATGGACAGAAGGTACTAGTGATGCGCTTGGCGATAACAATGTCCCATTCATGGACTCTCCCATTGTCTTTCAGGTTCAACTCCCCAACGTTACCCCTTGACGCTGTGCACCTCCAGTCCTTGCCCCCAAGCCCATCAGCCCCTCGAGCCTGTTCCACCATTCGATCAGCCCATGGTTCATGGGAACAGGAGGAGGCCATTCAGTCCCTCGAGCCTGTTCCACCATTCGATCAGCCCACGGCTCATAGGAACAGGAGGAGGCCATTCAGCCCCTCGAGCCTGATTCTTATCAGTTCATGGTTCATAGGAACAGGAGGAGGCCATTCAGCCCCTCGAGCCTGTACCTCCATTCGATCAGCCCATGGTTCATGGGAACAGGAGGAGGCCATTCAGTCCCTCGAGCCTGTACCTCCATTCGATCAGCCCACGGCTCATAGCAACAGGAGGAGGCCATTCAGCCTCTCGAGCCTGATTCTTATTAGCCCATGGATCATGGGAACAGGAGGGGGCCATTCAGCCCCTCGAGCCTGTACCTCCATTCGATCAACCCAGGGCTCATAGCAACAGGAGGAGGCCATTCAGCCCCTCGAGCCTGATTCTTATTAACCCATGGATCATGGGAACAGGAGGGGGCCATTCAGCCCCTTGAGCCTGATTCTTATTAGCCCATGGTTCATAGGAACAGGAGGAGGCCATTCAGCCCCTCGAGCCTGTTCCGCCATTCCATCAGCCCATAGCTGATCTGTATCTTAACTCAATCTACCCATCTTGCCTCCTTTTGTACCCTTGTCTATCAAAATGTTTTTTTATCAACCTCCGAGAGTAATTCGGGATGGACAATAAATGCTAGCCTTGCCAGCGACGCCAACATCCTGTGAATGAATTTTTTTAAATGATTAATTGAGCCCCAGCATGTGCTGCCTTTTTGTGGGAGAGTTCCACACTGCTACCATATTTTGCGTGAAGAAATTTTAACTTTTTTCTCCTCAATGGCATGGCTCTGATTTTAAGATTATGTCCCTTCATCCTAGACTTTCCCACCAGCATAAAATATTTCTCTCTCTCTGTACCTACCCTGTCAGTTCCTTTCAAAATCCTAAAAACCTCAAATCAAATCAGCCCTTAAACCCCTATATCCCAAGGGATCTGTACCTCCGCTCTGTTAACCCGCCTTTCCACCCCAGCCCTTGATGACCTTTAACGCAAGAAAAACCCAGCGATCCTAGTCATGTTCCACCTCGAGTGCGACAACCCATTTTTGGGTTTGGAGATGATTCATGATGGATCTTGTATCAAGCAAAGCAACTGGAACTTTTTGTAATAAAAAGGGAAAATGCTGGAAATTACTCAGCGGGGTCAGGCAGCATCTGTGGAGAGAGAAACAGAGTTAACGATTCGGGTCGGTGACCTGTTGTCAGGACTGGAAGAGGTTTGAGATTTATCAAGTCTCTTTTCTCTTGGGGGGAAAAGAAGGCTTTGGGATGGGAGGGGGACCGAACAGAGGTCTTGAAAATGATTAAATGTTTTGATCGCGTGGATACAGAGAGAATATTTCCATTTGTGGGGAAGGGCATAACTAGAGGCCATCAATATAAGGTAGTCACCCAGAAATCCAATTGGGAATTCAGAAGAAACTTCTTTACCCAGAGAGCGGTGAGAATGTGGAACTCGCTGCCACAGGGAGGGGTTGAGGCGAATAATATCGATGCATTTAAGGGGAGACTGGACAAGCATATGAGGGAGAAGGGAATAGAGGGTTATGCTGATAGATTTAGATGGGGAAAGATGGGAGGAGGCTCAAGTGGAGCATAAATGCCGGCATGGACTGGTTGGGCCAAATGGCCTGTTTCTGTGCTGTATGTCATCGTGGTCCTCCATATTTCATTACTGGTCCCATTGCCACTGCCTTTGCCTCGCACCATCATCGCTTTTGTGTCTCTAATCTCTCCTGCCTTCCACCCTATCACTGACCCTCCATTTCCCCACCTCTGCACTTCCTTAAATAACCTCTTAACTTCTTCCAGTACTGATGAAAGTTCACCGACCTGAAACGTTAACTCTGTTTCTTTCGCCACAGTTACAGCCCGACTTTCTCTTGACACGCTCCTCAAAACCTACATCTTTGACCAAGCGTGTGGTCACCTGTCCCTAATATCTCCTTGCGTGTCTCGGTGTCGAATGTTGTTTGATAACGCTCCTGTGAAGCGTTAATGTTAATGGCGCTAGGTAGATGCAAATTTTCGCTGAGTGTTTCCGACATTTTCTGTTAGTTTTAGATTGCCAGTATCTGCAGAAGCTTGCTTTTAGTTTCGGTGATTTTTAAAAATTATTTCTGGTTGATTGTTATGACTAGAAACTTGTTCCATAACCTTTGTGATATTTATGCCATCATTATCATAGGCAGTCCCTCGGAATCGAGACTTGCTTCCACTCTAAAAGTGAGTTCTCAGGTGGCTGAACAGTCCAATACGGGAATTACAGTCCCTGTCACAGGTGGGACAGACAGTGGTTGAGGGAAAGGGTGGGTGGGGAGTCTGGTTTGCCGCACGCTCCTTCCGCTACCTGTGCTTGATTTCTGCATGCTCTCGGCGACGAGACTCGAGGTGCTCAGCTCCCTCTCGGATGCTCTTCCTCCACTTAGGGCGGTCTTTGGCCAGCGACTCCCAGTTGGTGGGGACTGCAAAGAAAGATTGGCCAGGAACGCAGTACATGAGCAATGGCAGGCCTTCAAGGCGGAGATGGTTTGGGTACAAACCAAATGTCTTCCCATGGAGAGGAAAGATGGGCCATCCAACGCTAGAGTGAAGCACTGTGGGATGTTTTACTACGTTAAAGGCGCTATATAAATACAAGTTGTTGTTGTTCTGATGATGGAAGGGGGCGTCACCTTGAAATTCGAGCCAGGCCGTTCAGGGGTGATGTCAGCCAGCATTTCTTCACACAAAGGGCATGCCAGACACGAAACTCCCAAAGCAAACGCCTGACTCTGAACTCCTTCACGGCAAGCGAGCCAAAAGTTGGGCAGAGGAAACGTTTCAAGGACACCCTCGAAGCCTCCCTGATAAAGTGCAACATCCCCACCGACACCTGGGAGTCCCTGGCCAAAGACCGCCCTAAGTGGAGGAAGTGCATCCGGGAGGGGGCTGAGCACCTCGAGTCTCGTCGCCGAGGGCATGCAGAAAGCAAGCGCAGGCAGCGGAAGGAGCGTGCGGCAAACCAGTCCCACCCACCCTTTCCTTTAGCCACTGTCTGTCCCACCTGTGACAGGGACTGTGGCTCTCGTATTGGACTGTTCAGCCACCTAAGGACCCATTTTTAGAGTGGAAGCAAGTCTTCCTCGATTCCGAGGGACTGCCTATGATGATGATAAGCATTGCTGGTTAAGGAGGAGATTAATGCAATAGTTAGGAAGGACATTAGCTTGGATGATGTGCAATCTATATGGGTAGAGCTGCAGAACACCAAAGGGCAAAAAATGTTAGTGGGAGTTGTGTACAGACCTCCAAACAGTAGTAGTGATGTTGGGGAGGGCATCAAACAGGAAATTAGGGGTGCATGCAATAAAGGTGCAGCAGTTATAATTGGTGACTTTAATATGCACATAGATTGGACTATCCAAACTGGAAGCAATACGGTGGAGGAGGATTTCCTGGAGTGCATAAGGGATGGTTTTCTCGACCAATATGTCGAGGAACCAACTAGCGGGGAGACCATCTTAGACTGGGTGTTATGTAATGAGAGAGGATTAATTAGCAATCTCGTTCCCTTGGGGAAGAGTGACCATAATATGGTGGAATTCTGCATTAGGATGGAGAATGAAACAGTTAATTCAGAGACCATGGTCCAGAACTTAAAGAAGGGTAACTTTGAAGGTATGAGGCGTGAATTGGCTAGGATAGATTGGCGAATGATACTTAAGGGGTTGACTGTGGATGGGCAATGGCAGACATTTAGAGACCGCATGGATGAAATACAACAATTGTACATTCCTGTCTGCCGTAAAAATAAAAAAGGGAAGGTGGCTCAACCGTGGCTATCTAGGGAAATCAGGGATAGTATTAAAGCCAAGGAAGTGGCATACAAATTGGCCAGAAATGGCAGCGAACCCGGGGACTGGGAGAAATTTAGAACTCAGCAGAGGAGGACAAAGGGTTTGATTAGGGCAGGGAAAATGGAGTACGAGAAGAAGCTTGCAGGGAACATTAAGGCGGATTGCAAAAGTTTCTATAGATATGTAAAGAGAAAAAGGTTAGTAAAGACAAACGTAGGTCCCCTGCAGTCCGAATCAGGGGCAGTCATAACGGGGAACAAAGAAATGGTCGACCAATTGAACAAGTACTTTGGTTCGGTATTCACTAAGGAGGACACAGACAACCTTCCGGATATAAAAGGGGTCAGAGGGTCTAGTAAGGAGGAGGAACTGAGGGAAATCCTTATTAGTCGGGAAATTGTGTTGGGGAAATTGATGGGATTGAAGGCCGATAAATCCCCAGGGCCTGATGGACTGCATCCCAGTGTACTTAAGGAGGTGGCCTTGGAAATAGCGGATGCATTGACAGTCATTTTCCAACATTCCATTGACTCTGGATCAGTTCCAATGGAGTGGAGGGTAGCCAATGTAACCCCATTTTTTAAAAAAGGAGGGAGAGAGAAGACAGGGAATTATAGACCGGTCAGCCTGACATCGGTAGTGGGTAAAATGATGGAATCAATTATTAAGGATGTCATAGCAGCGCATTTTGAAAGAGGTGACATGATAGGTCCAAGTCAGCATGGATTTGTGAAAGGGAAATCATGCTTGACAAATCTTCTGGAATTTTTTGAGGATGTTTCCAGTAGAGTGGACAAGGGAGAACCAGTTGATGTGGTATATTTGGACTTTCAGAAGGCTTTCGACAAGGTCCCATACAAGAGATTAATGTGCAAAGTTAAAGCACATGGGATTGGGGGTAGTGTGCTGACATGGATTGAGAACTGATTGTCAGACAGGAAGCAAAAATGGGTACTTTTCAGAATGGCAGGCAGTGACTAGTGGGGTACCGCAAGGTTCTGTGCTGGGGCCTCAGCTGTTTACACTGTACATTAATGATTTAGACGAGGGGATTAAATGTAGTATCTCCAAATTTGCGGATGATACTAAGTTGGGTGGCAGTGTGAGCTGCGAGGAGGATGCTATGAGGCTGCAGAGTGACTTGGATAGGTTAGGTGAGTGGGCAAATGCATGGCAGATGAAGTATAATGTGGATAAATGTGAGGTTATCCACTTTGGTGGTAAAAACAGAGAGACAGACTATTATCTGAAGGGTGACAGATTAGGAAAAGGAGAGGTGCAACGAGACCTGGGTGTCATGGTACATCAGTCATTGAAGGTTGGCATGCAGATACAGCAGGCGGTTAAGAAAGCAAATGGCATGTTGGCCTTCATAGCGAGGGGATTTGAGTACAGAGGCAGGGAGGTGTTGCTACAGTTGTACAGGGCCTTGGTGAGGCCACATCTGGAGTATTGTGTACAGTTTTGGTCTCCTAACTTGAGGAAAGACATTCTTGCTATTGAGGGAGTGCAGCGAAGGTTCACCAGACTGATTTCCGGGATGGTGGGACTGACCTATCAAGAAAGACTAGATCAACTGGGCTTGTATTCACTGGAGTTCAGAAGAATGAGAGGGGACCTCATAGGAACGTTTAAAATTCTGACGGGTTTAGACAGGTTGGATGCAGGAAGAATGTTCCTGATGTTGGGGAAGTCCAGAACCAGGGGTCACAGTCTAAGGATAAGGGGTAAGCCATTTAGGACCGAGATGAGGAGAAACTTCTTCAGCCAGAGAGTGGCGAACCTGTGGAATTCTCTACCACAGAAAGTTGTTGAGGCCAATTCACTAAATATATTCAAAAGGGAGTTAGATGTAGTCCTTACTACTCGGGGGATCAAGGGGTATGGCGAGAAAGCAAGAATGGGGTACTGAAGTTGCATGTTCAGCCATGAACTCATTGAATGGCGGTGCAGGCTAGAAGGGCCGAATGGCCTACTCCTGCACCTATTTTTCTATGTTCTATGTTTCTATGATGACACAAAGGACATATCTGGAACACTCTTCCCCCAAAAAGCTGTTGAGGCTGGGGGGGGGGGAATCAATTGAAAATGTCAAAATTGAGATTGATAGATTTTTGCTGGGTAAGGGTATTAAGGGTTACAGAACCAAGGCGGGCAGATGGAGTTGGGATACAGCTCAGCCACGATCGTATTGAATGGCGGAGCAGGCTCGAGGGGCCGAATGGCCGACTCCTGCTCCTATTTCTTACGTTCTGCCTGACAAAGTAAATCGAGATGACAGTAAAACCGACAAAGGAGGTTTAATGGAAATATCAGGCACAGAATACAATCAAAAACCAGGTGGAATACAGAGAGGGCAGGGGGAATTGACAAAGGATACAAGAAGGGCAAAGAGAGAGTACAAGAAAAGATTGGTGGGTAACTAAAAGGGAACATAAATGGTGGGGCCGATTGGGGACATAAATCGGAAATCTTTCGTGAAGGCAATGGCAATGACTGAACGAATACTTTGCATCTGTATTGACCAAAGAAATGGATGAAGTTAATGTCAGAATAGAGAATGGGATAGCAGAGACACTGGTTTGGAAAAAAAATAGATAGAAATAGGGAGCTAAATAAAGTAAGTCTTGCATTTCTATAGCGCCTTTCATGACCACCGGACGTTCCAAAGCGCTTTCCAGCCAATGAAGTGCTTTTTGGAGTGTAGTCACTCTTGTAATGTGGGAAACGCGGCAGGTAATTTGCGCACAGCAAGCTCCCACAAACAGCAATGTGATAATGACCAGGTAATCTGTGTTTTTTTTTAATGTTGATTGAGGGATAAATATTGGCCAGAACACCGGGGATAACTCCCCTGCGCTTCTTCGCAGTAGTGCCGCGGGATCCTTTGCGTTCATCGGAGAGGGCAGACGTCGTTTAACGTCTCATTTGAATGACGATTGGCATCACTCAAAGTTAACAAGTGCGGAAACGATGCATCCTAGCCTGCTGAGGGCAAAAGGACATAGACAGGCTAAGTGAGTGGGCAAAAAATTGGCAGATGGAGTATACTGTCGGAAAGTGTGAGGTCTTGCACTTTGGCAGAAAAAAATCAAAGAGCAAGTTATTATTTAAATGGAGAAAGATTGCAAAGTGCTGCAGTATAGCAGGACCTGGGGGTACTTGTACATGAAACACAAAAGGATAGTATGCAGGTACAGCAAGTGATCAGGAAGGCCAATGGAATCTTGGCCTTTATTGCAAAGGGGATGGAGTATAAAAGCAGGGAAGTCTTGCTACAGTTATACAGGGTATTGGTGAGGCCACACCTGGAATACTGCGTGCAGTTTTGGTTTCCATATTTATGAAAGGATATACTTGCTTTGGAGGCAGTTCAGAGAAGGTTCACTGGTTTGATTCCAGAGATGAGGGGGTTGACTTATGAGGAAAGGTTGAGGAGGTTGGGCCTCTACTCTTTGGAATTCAGAAGAATGAGAGGTGATCTTATCGAAACGTATAAGATTATGAAGGGGCTTGCCAAGGTGGATGCAGAGAGGATGTTTCCCCTGATGGGGGAGACTTGAACTAGAGGGCACGATCTTAGAATAAGGGGCCGCCCATTTAAAATAGGGATGAGGAGAAATTTCTTTCTCAGAGGGTTGTATACCTGGAATTCACTGCATCAGAGAGCTGTGGAAGCTGGGACATTGAATATATTTAAGACAGAAATAGACAGTTTCTTAACTGATAAGGGGTTATGGGGAGCGGGCAGGGAAGTGGAGCTAAGTCCATGATCAGATCAGCCATGATCGTATTAACTGGCGGAGCAGGCTCGAGGGGCCGTATGGCCTATTCCTGCTCCTATTTCTTATGTTCGTAAAACAGGGGCTCTGACCGCCATCTTTTAACTCTCCTCGGATATGTAAGTGGCGACAGAGGACGATAGGACTGAAAATGTCATACCCCTATTCGTAAAATGTGAGAGGAATTAACCTGGTAGCTACAGGCCAATCAGTCTCAGGGAAAACTACTAGAGGCCCATTGTCAAGGACAAAATTAATTCTCATTTGGAGAAGCATGGGTTAATAAAGAGGCAGCCAGCGTGGATAGAGGTGTTCAAAATTATGAGGGCTCTTGTTGGAGCAAGCAGACAGAATCTATTTCCTCTGGCAAGTGGGTCGATAACCAGAGGGCAGAGATTTAAAGCAATTGGCACAAGAACTAAAAGGAGAAATTTCTTCAGGTGTTGTGATCTGAAACGCACTACCTGAAAGGGTGATGGAATCATATTCCATAGGAACTTACAAGAGGCATTTGGGCATGTACTTGCAGAACTGAGGCTGAGGGGAGACCTCTTTGAGGGGCCTAGATAGAATGGATAGGAAGGACCTATTTCATAAGAACATAAGAATTAGGAACAGGAGTAGGACATCTCGCCCCTCAAGCCTGCTCCGCCATTCAATAAGATCATGGCTGATCTGGCCGTGGACTCAGCTCCACTTACCCGCCCGCTCCCCGTAACCCTTAATTCCCTTATTGGTTAAAAATCTATCTATCTGTGACTTGAATACATTCAATGAGCTAGCCTCAACTGCTTCCTTGGGCAGAGAATTCCCCAGATTCACAACCCTCTGGGAGAAGAAATTCCTTCTCAACTCGGTTTTAAATTGGCTCCCCCGTATTTTAAGGCTGTGCCCCCTAGTTCTAGTCTCCCCAACCAGTGGAAACAACCTCTCCGCCTCTATCTTGTCTATCCCTTTCATTATTTTAAATGTTTCTATAAGATCACCCCTCATCCTTCTGAACTCCAACGAGTAAAGACCCAGTCTACTCAATCTATCATCATAAGGTAACCCCCTCATCTCCGGAATCAGCCTAATGAATCGTCTCTGTACCCCCTCCAAAGCCAGTATATCCTTCCTTAAGTAAGGTGACCAAAACTGCACGCAGTACTCCAGGTGCGGCCTTACCAATACCCTATAC
The DNA here is from genome assembly GCF_044704955.1 of Pristiophorus japonicus. NCBI lineage: Eukaryota > Metazoa > Chordata > Chondrichthyes > Pristiophoridae > Pristiophorus > Pristiophorus japonicus. The sequence goes on from NC_091977.1 coordinate 537,205,166, forward strand.
AGTTGCAGCAGGACCTCCCTGCTTTTGTACTCCATCCCTCTCGCAATGAAGGCCAACATTCCATTCGCCTTCCTGATTACCTGCTGCACCTGCAAACTAATCTTTTGGGATTCATGCACAAGGACCCCCAGGTCCCTCTGCACCTCAGCATGTTGTCATTTCTCCCCATTCAAATAATATTCCCTTTTACTGTTTTTTTTTTCCAAGGTGGATGACCTCACACTTTCCGACATTGTTTTCCATCTGCCAAACCTTAGCCCATTCGCTTAACCTATCTAAATCTCTTTGCAGCCTCTGTGTCCTCTACACAACCTGCTTTCCCACTAATCTTTGTGTCATCTGCAAATTTTATTCCCCTAACTCTGTCCTCTCTTCCAGGTCATCTATGTATATTGTAAACAGTTGTGGTTCCCTGTGGCACACCACTAACCACCGATTTCCAACCCGAAAAGGACCCATTTATCCCGACTCTCTGCTTTCTGTTTGCCAGCCAATTCTCTATCCATGCTAATACATTTCCTCTGACTCCGCGTACCTCTATCTTCTGCAGTAACCTTTTGTGTGGCACCTTATCGAATGCCTTTTGGAAATCTAAATACACCACATCCATCGGTACACCTCTATCCACCATGCTCGTTATATCCTCAAAGCATTCCAGTAAATTAGTTAAACATGATTTCCCCTTCATGAATCCATGCTGCGTCTGCTTGATTGCACTTTTCCTATCTAGATGTCCCACTATTTCTTCCTTAATGATAGTTTCAAGCATTTGCCCCACAACAGATGTTAAACTAACCGGCCTATAGTTACCTGCCTTTTGTCTGCTTTTTTTAAACAGAGGCATTACATTAGCTGCTTTCCAATCCACTGGTACCTCCCCAGAGTCCAGAGAATTTTGGTAGATTATATCGAATGCATCTGCTATAACTTCCGCCATCTCTTTTAATACCCTGGGATGCATTTCATCAGGACCAACTTTCCCGTAACACTCCTGTGAAGCACCTTGGGAGGTTTCACAAAGTTCAAGGCTATATAAATACAGGGTGTTGCTGTTGTACAAATCTTTAGACTAACTTCCCCCTGCCATTGTGTTGTGACCTCGCATTGCAACATAGAAATTTACAGCGCAGAAGGAGGCCATTTCGGCCGATCGTGTCCGCGCCGGCCGACAAAGAGCCGCACGGCCCTCGGTCAGCAGCCCTGAAGGTTACATATAAACCTATAGATTTGTGCATGAAACACAAAAGGTTAGTATGCAGGTACAGCAAGTGATCAGGAAGGCCAATGGAATCTTGGCCTTTATTGCAAAAGGGATGGAGTATAAAAGCAGGGAAGTCTTGCTACAGTTATACAGGGTATTGGTGAGGCCACACCTGGAATACTGCGTGCAGTTTTGGTTTCCATATTTACGAAAGGATATACTTGCTTTGGAGGCAGTTCAGAGAAGGTTCACTCGGTTGATGCCAGGGATGAAGGGGTTGACTTATGAGGAAAGGTTGAGGAGGTTGGGCCTCTACTCATTGGAATTCAGAAGAATGAGAGGTGATCTTATCTAAACGTGTAAGATTATGAGGGGGCTTGACAAGGTGGATGCAGAGAGGATGTTTCCACTGATGGGGGAGGCTAGAACTAGGGGGCATAATATTAGAATAAGGGGCCGCCCATTTAAAAATGAGATGAGGAGAAATTTCTTCTGAGGGGTTGTGAATCTGTGGAATTAGCTGCCTCAGAGAGCTGTGGAAGCTGGGTCATTAAATAAATTTAAGACAGAAATAGACAGTTTTTAAACGATAAGGGGTTATGGGGAGTGGGGCAGGGAAGTGGACCCGAGTCCATGATCGGATCAGCCATAATAGTATTAAATGGCGGAGCAAGCTCGAGGGGCCGTATGGCCTACTCCTGCTAATTCTTATGTTCTTGTGTTCTATGAACAATGGATTTGTCTGTCTGTATCAAAAATATCAGTATTTGCAGCTATAATAGGCGCCTTGTGAATTCTGATCAGTTGCAAGAAGCCACCGGCTATGTCGTACTGTGAATACAACTCGGAGCAGGAGTCGGCCATTCAGCCCCTCGAGCCCGCTCTGCCATTCAATGAGGTCATGGCCGATCTGTGTGACCTGACTCCACATCCCCGCCTTTGGCCCATATCCCTTAATACATTTTGGTGAACAAAAATCTTATCGATCGATGGACCAATTCAGGATTAACAATTGACCCGAGCATCAATTGCCGTTTGCGGAATAGAGTTCCAAATTTCTACCACACTGTTGTGTGTGGAAGTGTTTGCGAATTTCACTCCTGAAAGGTCTGGCTCTAAATGTTTTTAGGATGAATGGATGAGTGTAGTTGTGCTCGGGTCTGTTTGAGCTTCAGGCCTTATCGCCCTGGTGTAAATCTGTCCAATTGCGAATGAGTCATCATAGGCAGTCCCTCAGAATCGAGGAAGTCTTGCTGCCACTCTTAGCATGAGTCCTTAGGTGACTGAACCGCCCAATACGAGAACCGCAGTCCCTGCCGCAGGTGGGACAGACAGTGGTTGAGGGAAAGGGAGGGTGGGACTGGTTTGCCGCACGCTCCTTCCGCTGCCTGCGCTTGCTTTCTGCGCGCTCTCGGCGACGAGACTCGAGGTGCTCAGCGCCCTCCCGGATGCACTTCCTCCACTTAAGGCGGTCTTTGGCCAGGGACTCCCAGGAGTCAGTGGGACTGGGAATGCACAGCCGAGGGGTCAGCTGTAAACCCACTCGTGGTCTGTCGCAAGACTGTGCGGAGCTCGCAATAGGGGTTCCGATGAAATAAAGAAAACGAGTAATACTCGGGCAGTGAAGAGGAAAACTTAACCCATTGCATTTTTCCAGGGCTGTACGTAGAATGATACAACAGTGAAGGAAGCCATTCGGCCCATCGTGCCTGTGCCGGCTCTTAATGAAAGAGCGATCCAGTTAGTCGCACTCTCCCCGCTCTTTCCCCACAGCCCTGCTAATTTTACCCCTTCGGGTATTCCCCGTTTGAAAGTTACTATTGAATCTGCTTCCACCGCCCTTTCAGGCAGTGCGTTGCAGATCATAACAACCCTGAAATCCCGGTTTCTCCTTCTCGCGGGCGTTCGACTGGATTCTAGAAAAAAGATGCGCACCTACCTGTTCCTGCGGTGCCCACGCGAGTTCCCGGTGTTGAGGCCTCCACTGACGGTGCGTCGCAGCGCGTGCACATCGGGACGTGCGCAGACCGGGAGCTGCAGTCACATGGCTCTGGGCAGCCAATCGGGTAAAGTATGTTCTCATTCATAATAATGCGAACTCCGTAAGTTGGAGTTCCCATTAATGTGAATGAGAAACTCCCCGAAACACAGAACTTTAATAAAAAATAGAAAAAATACACCACATATTTAACATTAATTTAAATAAAAAATTTTAATTAGTATTATTTTTGAAAAATTCCGATTTTTTTTTTAAAGTATTTTAATTATGCTTTAAAATAAATTTAACGTAGTGAGCAGGGTTTTTTAAAATAGTATTTTTTACATTTTATTTTATTATATTTTAAGTGTGTTTTAAAACTTTTACGCCTGTAACAGTCGGCTATGTATTCGCTTTTATCAGACGCGAGAGTTTTGAGGCCATTTGCCGGGCAAGATATGGGTACATCCCGCAATCTTGCCCGTGCAAATGTCCTCGCTCCCGGGATGTGGAGGATCTATCGAGCTCCAGCTTGATGGATCGGAAAAGCCGGTTTTCAGCGCATGCGCGTTGTGCACCGAAAACCGGCTTTTCCCGATGCCTTCCCGGGTCCCCACGCACCCCTCATTTCTGGGCCACTAACTCACTAGGTGTATGTGTATATTTATTAATTCTTCGCGTCGCCTCTTGTTCTTTTACCAAACACCCTAAATCTGTGTCCTCTGATTACCGACCCTTCAGCCACTGGAAGCGGTTTCTTGGTGATATTGTGATCATTACGCAACAGAAAGTTAATGGTGTTAAAATCAGCTGCCGAAAATTCGAGTTGACCTATTTTCAAAGTTGAGGTAAAGATTGAAACCCTTCAGGCTGCACGTATTTTCTTGGGTAAAAGGCTATAAATATTTAAATAATTTAGTCATCAGTTGGTTTTGTTCTACTGTTGAATCACAGAATGGTACAGCACAGAAAGAGGCCATTCGGCCCATCGTGCCTGTGCCGGCTCTCGGCAAGAGCGACTCCATTAGTCCCACTCCCCCTGCTCTTTCCCCATATCCCTGCACATTTCCCTCCTTTGATTTGTGCAGTTCCCTTTTCAAGGCTCCTATTGAATCTGCCTCTGCCTCCCCCACCCAATCAGGCAGTGCATTCCAAAACCTAACCACTCACTGCGTAAAAACATTTTCCCTCATGTCGCCGTTGGTTCTTTTGCCAATCGTCATAAACCTGCGCCCTTTGGTTATCGACCCTTCCGCCATTGGCAACAATTTCTGTTTATTAGCTGGAGCGCCGGGCTCTGGAACATGGTGGGCCGCCCTGACCTGTGTGAACACCACCGCAGGTCGGGGCTATAAATACAACTGGACCCCCGGGCCCTGGAACATCGCAGGCGAAGGTGCGGCGAATGAGGGTACAGGGCCCAGAAGAGGCGAGGGCCCGGGGGCAGCACGGGCCCAGCCCACACTGCGATATGTGCGCGCACTGGGTCCGTGCAGCAGAGCTGGTCTCCAGTCGTCCTGGTTAACCCTTGCCACTGGACCAAGACCTCGCTCTGTCAAGCCCGTGTGGTGGCTGGTGTGCAATGGCCACCCCACGTTAAAAAAATCCACGCACAGGCATCTTCCACCCTTCAACTGGAGTTCAGGACTGGAACATCGAGTCCTTCACTGAAACATCTGTGAACTCTCGTGTAAGCAAGTCATCCTCGTTCGAGGGACTGCCTATGATGATGATGATGATGATGATTTATTCTCTCTCAACCCCTCATGATTTTGAACACCTCGATTAAATCTCCTCTTGGTCTTCTCTGTTCCAAGGAGAACAACCCCAGCTTCTCCAGTCCATCCATGTAACTGAAGTCCCTCATCCCGGGAACCATTCTGGTAAATCTCCTCTGCACCCTCCCCACAAAGTTTGACCTAAAGTTTGGCCGAGAATTGAAGGGATTTGGTAGTGACACTCGCTGTGTATAATCCAGCTGTTGTGTGCAGAGATTGTTTGCTAGTTCAATGACACAACCCGAATGTTATTCACATGGCTCACGACCAAAAAGCCATTGTTGGAAACCGGTAAATATTTAAAATCTTGATTGAGCAACTTTATGGTGCTCATAAACTTCCGATGACTCTTTATATCTGCAGTTTCAAAAAAAAGCGTTCCTATTTTTAGCCTGCCTCAGTTGTACGTTAATTAGCAATCAAAAGCCTAAGAGGCATGGTTGCTTAAAATTCTCCAACTGTGTAATGAAGGCACTGCGCATGTTAGACTCTTGCGATGATATGATACAGCTGCAAGCTGCTTTGACTTTTTCCAGTGTTTAAAAGTACCACATTATTGAGTTGTCAGAGATGAGGAGGCCAAACAAAATCTGCAAAGGGATATAGACAGGCTAAGTGGGCAAAGATTTGGCAGATGGAGTATAATGTGGGAAAATGTGAGATTATCCACTTTGGCAGAAATAATACAAAAGCAAATTATAATTTAAATGGAGAAAAATTGCAAAGTGCTGCAATACAGAGGGACCTGGGGTTACTTGTGCATGAAACACAAAAGGTTAGTATGCAGGTACAGCAAGTGATCAGGAAGGCCAATGGAATGTTGGCCTTTATTGCAAGGGGGGAAAGAGTATAAAAGCAGGGAAGTCCTGCTACAACTGTACAGGGTATTGGTGAGGCCACACCTGGAGTACTGCGTACAGTTTTGGTCTCCGTATTTAAGGAAGGATATACTTGCATTGGAGGCTGTTCAGAGAAGGTCTGCCATGTGGGACCATATCAAAAGCTTTGCTGAAATCCATTTACATTACATCATACGCACTGCCCTCATCGCCCCTCCTGGTTACCTCCTCTCAAAATTCAGTCAAGTTAGTCAGACACTGTTAGTTAGTCATTTCATTGACAAATCCATGCTGACTGTCCTTGATTAATCCATGTCTTTCCAAATGAAGATTTATCCTGTCCCTCAGGATTTTTTCCAATAATTTTCCCACCACTGAGGTTAGGCTGACTGGCCTGTAATTACTCGGTCTATCCCTTTCTCCCTTTTTAAACAAAAGTACAACATTAGCAGTTCTCTGACATATACAAACCTGTATGAAAGTTACTGAGACAAACACTTCGATAGCCAGGGGATTTGAGTATAAGAGCAGGGAGGTCTTACTACAGTTGGAGAGGGCCTTGGTGAGGCCTCACCTGGAATATTGTGTTCAGTTTTGGTCTCCTAATCTGAGGAAAGACATTCTTGCTATTGAGGGAATGCAGCGAAGGTTCACCAGACTGATTCCCGGGATGGCAGGACTGACATATGAGGAGAGATTGGATCGACTGGGCCTGTATTCACTGGAGTTTAGAAGGATGAGAGGGGATCTCATAGAAACATATAAAATTCTGACAGGACTGGACAGGTTAGATGCAGGAAGAATGTTCCCGATGTTGGGGAAGTCCAGAACCAGGGGTCACAGTCTAAGGATAAGGGGTAAGCCATTTAGGACCAAGATGAGCAGAAACTTCTTTAGAGAGTTGTTAACCTGTGGAATTCTCTACCGCAGAGAGTTGTTGATGCCAGTTCGTTGGAGCTAGATGTGACCCTTACAGCTAAAGGGATCAAGGGGTATGGAGAGAAAGCAGGAAAGGAGTGCTGAGGTGAATGATCAACCATGATCTTATTGAATGGTGGTGCAGGCTCAAAGGGCTGAATGGCCTACTCCTGCACCTATTTTCTATGTTTCTATGTAATTGAAAATGTCAAGATTTAGATTGATGGATTTTTGTTGGGTAAGGGTATTAAGGGTTACAGAGCCAAGGTGGGTAGATGGAGTTGAGATACAGATCAGCCATGATCGTATTGAGTGGCGGAGCAGGCTCGATGGGCCGTATGGCCTACTCCTGCTCCTATTTCTTATGTTCACTTGCTGGCTGTAGATCTCAGGAATTCAGGTGAACAGCAGGGTGGAGAATGGGACACCTGGCTGAATTGCCGAATACGGTCTGCCCATTCCATAGAAGCTTGGTCCTGGAACAGCGGAGGACAAAAAAAGTTGCCTGTTATAATGTACGCACCTGTGAACATGCTGTCAGATTTGTAGAGCTATAGCATCACCCCCGGCAACCAAATTTTAATTTGAACTAAGTTTCCTTTAAAGTTTTATTCAGAAATGTGTGGGTTCTAGTGCCCTTACCAAAAGGGGGCACTTGATTTAAAGTCGTGCTCAAAATAGTTGTAGCGCTTTTGGATTGTGAGTGGCTTAGCCAGTCACGTGATGTTCACAAGACTCAATAAAACCCCAGCCAGTTGGGTCTAGGTCATCCACGATGAGGCATGCAGTTGTGAGCCTAGTGGATGAACTAGTAATGTGTAGTGTGATTGTTAAACCTTTGTTAATAAACCAACTAGTTCTTACTGAAACATATAAGATAATGAGGGGGCTCGACAAGGTGGATGCAGAGAGGATATTTCCACTGATAGGGGAAACTAAAACTAGGGGACATAGTCTTGGAATAAGGGGCCACCCATTTAAAACTGAGATGAGGAGGAATTTCTTCTCTCAGAAGGTTGTAAATCTGTGGAATTCTCTGCCCCCAGAGAGCTGTGGAGGCTGGGTCATTGAATATATTTAAGGCGGAGATAGACAGATTTTTGAGCGATAAGGGGTTATGGGGAGCGCGGGCAGGGAAGTGGAGCTGAGTCCATGATCAGATCAGCCATCATAGGCAGTCAATCGGAATCGAGAAAGACTTGCTTCCACTCTAAAAATGAGTTCTTGGGTGCCGACAGTCCAATATGAGAACCACAGTCTCTGTCACAGGTGGGACAGACAGTGGTTGAGGGAAAGGGTGAGTGGGACTGGTTTGCCGCAGGCTCCTTCCGCTGCCTGCGCTTGCTTTCTGCATGCTCTCGGCGACGAGACTCGAGGTGCTCTTATTGAATGGCGGAGCAGGCTCGAGGGACCTTATGGGCCTACTCCTGCTCCTATTTCTTATGTTCTTATGTTAATAGCGATGTGTTGCTATGAATTCTTAAGCAAAGAACCCATGAAGCAAATACATTACACTCGTTATCTGTGGTAAGCAAATGTATATTTAGCACAATTGAAATCTGCTAATTCTACGGGTTTTTTTTTCTCTCTCTTTTCCCCTGTTCCATCTTTTGTACAGAGCTGGAAGTCTAGCAGCGTTGCTGTGCCTCAGAATATTCCCGACATCGTGTTTCCACAGCGTCAGCCAGAGAGCCAGGGTCAGCTGAAGAGGCTGAAGAGGGACTGGGTCATCCCGCCAATCAATGTGCCTGAAAACTCTCGAGGCCCCTTCCCGCAGGAGTTGGTCAGGGTGAGTGACGTCAGGCCCGAGCTGCGGCAGTTGTGTGGGTTTTCACCTGGGCGTGGAGACGAGAGTTTGCTGAGACCGTGGGGCAGAACTTCTGACGTCCCTGTCCCCGTGCAGGGGTGCGTACAGATCTCCGGGAAGGCGTCGGGAAAGCTGGTTTGCAGCGCGCAACGCGCTGAAAACCGGCTTTTCCCGATCGGTCGAGCTTGGAGCTCGACCGATCCTCCGCATCTTGTGAGCGGGGGCACTTGTAACGTGGAAGTTTCGGCTGTTGGCCCATATCTTTCCCGGCAAATGGCCTCGAAACTCCTTGCTCCTGAAAAAGTAGGCGCATAGCCGACTGTAACAGGCGTAAGAGTTTAAAATCATGATTAAAATTAAAATTTTCAAAACGTATTTCTGTTCAAACCCTGCCCACTCAGATAATGTTATTTTAAACCCTAACCCTAACTTTTTTTTTTAAATCGGCGATTTTTTTCTTTCTTTAAGAAACATGTGTAACAACTTTAATTTCTATTAGTTTATTGTGTGAGGTGTTTTTTTTTAAAATGTTTTATGTATATTTTGAGAGTTTTGGGCTTTTTCTCATTCATTGTCATAGGAGCTTCATAACTTACGAAACTCCTATTCCAATGAATGAGAAAATACCTAGCTGTGATTGGGTGTCCAGGCCCACGTGACTCCTGCGCACGTCCCGACGTACACGCGATGCGCGTCGCAGGGAGAGGAGGCCGGTGGATCGGGAGTTCCAGCGGGCCCAGCAGCTTCAGGTAAGTGCTCATTTTATTGATTTGCCCGTGGGAAGCCCTCCTCGGAATTTCTGCCCCCATGTTTACAGAGCTGTACTTGGGGGGGGGGGGGGGCCATAAAATTCTGGATGACCTTCAGCACTCCTGCTGGTTCAAGATGAGTCATTAAATTAAAGCCTGGTAACATTCATGGCTTTAATATAAAATAAAAAAATAAAAAACCCACGCAATCCCTTCAGGCAGAAGGGATTTATTAACCTGCGTTCTGTTGCACACTCTAGCTCATAACCACCCCATGTAGGTATTGTTGCTATAGTAACTCGGGTCTTTTTATTGGTGTCAGCTGTGGCTCAGTGGGTCGCACCCTCGCCTCTGAGGCAGAAGATTGTGGGTTCAAGTCCCACTCCATAGCCTCGAACACACAATCTAGACAGACACTCCCAGTGCAGTGCTGAGGGAGCGCCGCACTGTCGGAGGGGCAGTGCTGAGGGAGCGCCGCACTGTCGGAGGGGCAGTGCTGAGGGAGCGCCGCGCTGTCGGAGGGGCAGTGCTGAGGGAGCGCCGCGCTGTCGGAGGGGCAGTGCTGAGGGAGCGCCGCACTGTCGGAGGGGCAGTGCTGAGGGAGCGGCGCGCTGTCGGAGGGGCAGTGCTGAGGGAGCGCCGCGCTGACGGAGGGGCAGTGCTGAGGGAGCGCCGCGCTGTCGGAGGGGCAGTGCTGAGGGAGCGCCGCGCTGTCGGAGGGGCAGTGCTGAGGGAACGCCGCGCTGTCGGAGGGGGCAGTACTGAGGGAGCGCCGCACTGTCGGAGGGGCAGTACTGAGGGTGTGCCGCGCTGTCGGAGGGGCAGTACTGAGGGTGTGCTGCGCTGTCGGAGGGGCAGTGCTGAGGGAGCGCCGCACTGTCGGAGGGGCAGTGCTGAGGGAGTGCTGCACTGTCGGAGGGGCAGTACTGAGGGAGCGCCGCACTGTCGGAGGGGATGTCTTTCGGCTCAGACATTAAACCGGATACCAGAAATGCGAGGGGAAACCTATCGGAAACAGGATGAACAGGCTGGGTCTCTTTTCTCTTGAAAAGAGAAGGCTGAGGGGTGACCTAATAGAGGTCTTTGCAATGATGAAAGGTTTTGATCGAGTGAATACAGAGAATGTTTCCACTTGTGGGGAAGAGCATAACTAGAGGTCATCAATATAAGATCGTCACCCAGAAATCCAATGGGGAATTCAGGAGAAACATCTTTACCCAGAGAGCGGTGAGAATGTGGAACTCGCTGCCACAGGGAGTGGTTGAGGCGAATAGTATCGATGCATTTAAGGGGAGACTGGACAAGCATATGGGGGAGAAGGGAATAGAGGGTTATGCTGATAGATTGAGATGAGGAAAGACGGGAGGAGGCTCGAGTGGGGCATAAACGCCGGCATGGACTGGTTGGGCCGAATGGCCCGTTTCTGTGCCGTATATCTGATGTAAACCGAGGCGCCGTCTGCTCTCAGGTGATCATAAAAGAACCTTGCGGCCACTATTTCGAAGAAGAGCAGGGGAATTCGCTCTGGTGAAAATTGGCTGCCGTGTTTCCTACATTACATCAGTGACTGCATTTCAAAAGTACTTCATTGGCTGTAACACGAGTTGGGATGCCTGATGGTATGATAGACGCTATATAAGAACATAAGAAATAGGAGCAGAAGTAGGCCATATGGCCCCTCGAGCCTGCTCCGCCATTTAATACGATCATGGCTGATCTGATCATGGACTCGGGTCCACTTCCCTGTCCGCTTCCTTGTTCCCTTATCAGTTAAGAAACTGTCCCTCTCTGTCTTAAATTTATTCAATGTCCCAGCTTCCACAGCTCTCTGGGGCAGAGAATTCCACAGATTTACAACCCTCTGAGAAGAAATTCCTCCTCATCTCAGTTTTAAATGGGCGGCCCCTTATTCTAAGATTATGTCCCCTAGTTCTAGTCTCCCCCATCAGTGGAAACATCCTCTCTGCATCCACCTTGTCAAGCCCCCTCATAATCTGATACGTTTCGATAAGGTCACCTCTCATTCTTCTGAATTCCAATGAGTAGACTGTGTGCTGTAGCCGTTCTATGAATTGAACTAATATCTCCTAAAATATTTTTTTCGCTCTCTGGGCATGCAGATCCGATCTGATCGTGACAAAAACCGTTCGTTGCGCTACAGTGTGACGGGGCCGGGCGCTGATCAACCTCCGACTGGGATCTTTAGCATCAGTTCAATCTCTGGGGAGCTCGCCGTGACCAAGCCTTTGGATCGAGAACAGATCGCTTCATACCATGTAAGTTTTCTGGACTCTTGAGTTAAGATCTGAACACCCAGGGGTTTTCCTGAGAGTAGATGTGGGAGAAAGTATATCGGGCTGGATTTTCGGCTGTGCTTATTTCGGAGGCGGTACAGTTTGCGCCTCAGTCTGCCATCTTCGTCACTTGGGCCCTGAGTGTGGGGCGGAGGGCTGAGGGAGGCGTTGCCCACCTCTCTCGGGGCACTAGGCCGGCTGAGCATGGGTAACTCCCGAGCTGGAGAGCCGGCCTGGGAGCGCTGTAAGGGGGAGGCTGGAGGCCTGAAAAAAAAAAACCCCACCCGAAACATTCCCAATAAATAACTCAACGCCCCAACATAAATCGCAAAAAAATGTAATTTAAAAAGAAACAACCGCACTTGCCTGAGCTGGACGTTACTTGGCTCACTGCGGCCGCTGTAACTCGAAACCGCCCGCTATCACAGGCCGTCCCAGCAGGGGGCGCGCTACGGATCGGGCGGGATGTATTAATCGAGCCGGTGTCACCACCAGGGGGCGTTGCACGCCGGCTCGCGCCTCCCGGGCGGTAACACTCCGTGGCCCCCGCCGAAACCGGCCCCGAATGGGCCGCAGGAACATGGTCGCCGGCCTGGAACTGCCCATTGCTGCCCCTCCGGGGGCGCTAACCGGCAAAAGACCAAAAATCCGGCCCATCACCATCATCACAGGCAGTCCCTTGGAATCGAGGAAGACTTGCTTCCACTCTAAAGGTGAGTTCTCAGGTGGCTAAACAGACCAATACGGGAATTACAGTCTCTGTCACAGGTGGGACAGACAGTGGTTGAGGGAAAGGGTGGGTGGGACTGGTTTGCCGCACGCTCCTTCCGCTGCCTGCGCTTGCTTTCTGCATGCTCTCGGCGACGAGACTCGAGGTGCTCAGCGCCCTCCCGGATGCTCTTCCTCCACTTAGGGCGGTCTTTGGCCAGGGACTCCCAGGTGTCGGTGGGGTTCCAGTGGAAGGAGACGGGTCAGTACCCAGAGCGCACAGATTTCAAATAATCGGCGAAAGAACCCGAGGGGGAGATGACGAGCGACGGTTCTGCGCAGCAAGTTGTGATCTGGAATTCAACAGTAATTTTCAAAAGGGAATTGGGTAAATACTTGAAGAGAAATGCATTTGCCGGGCTGTGGGGAAAGAGCAGGGGGGGGGGGGGGGAGTGGGACTAATCGGATCGCTCTTTCAAAGAGCCGGCACAGGCAGGATGGGCCGAATGGCTGCCTCCTGTGCTTTGATTTTAATCTCTGTCAGAGCAACTTTGAAATGACCCTACTCAAAATAACACCCATGGCTGCTAAGGGCCTTGTTACATTGTTACGTCGAGGGAGCAGCGTGCGGTGGTCCGGCCCGGAAATCGGCGTGGTTCCTGCCTGCCAGACCATCATCGGAGGGAGCAGCATGTGGCGGGATACGATTGCAGTGCGGGCAGGCACAGCAGGAGGGGCGAAGGAGCGGCAAGAGGGAAGTGATCGGGGCCCAGGAGAGGCGTGAGTTTGGGGCCCAGGAGAGGCGAGGGCCCAGGGGCAGCACGGGCCCAGTCCACACTGCGATACGTGCGCGCACTAGGTCCGTGCAGCAGAGCAGGTCCCCGATCGTCCTGGTTAACCCTCGCCACTGGACCAAGACCTCGCTCTGTCAAGCCCGTGTGGTGGCTGGTGTGCAACGGTCACCCCACGTTAAAAAAAATCCACGCACAGGCATCTTCCACCCTTCAACATGGAGTTCAGGATCTGGAATATTAGGTCCTTCATTGAAACACCTGTGAACTCATCCCTTTTTGGCGTGGAAGCAAGTCATCCTCGATACGAGGGACTGCATATGATGATGATGTTACATTCACTGTGCAGTACGGTCTCTCACACTGAGAAATCATTCCGCAAAGTTTTTGATTTCTTGACACCAAAGTTTTTTTTTGCAATGCCAAAAGTTATTCGACTTAATAACAAATGTTCATACCACATTATTTAACGTTGGAAAATATTGTTTTGAAGCATAGAAAGGATACGGGGGGGAAAAGGGGCATGCAATATTTTTACCACAAGTAATGACATTTGGGGCCCAGCATTTGAAAGTATTGTTAGCTTTGAGGTTTTGCGTTGCGCGCACTCAAATAGCGTATTGACGTGATTATTGTCTTGCAGTTACGAGCTCACGCGGTGGACTTGAATGGAAATCAGGTGGAGAATCCGATTGACATCGTTATCAACGTCATCGATATGAACGATAACCGACCCGAATTTCTGCATCCGGTTTGGAATGGCTCTGTCCCAGAAGGATCAAAGCCAGGTAACATTGCTCGGATCCACAATTGTGCGAAGACACTTCTTTATCATAGACAGTCCCTCGGAATCGAGGCAGACTTTCCTCCACTCTCTTTAATAAAAAAAAATGAGTCCTTAGGTGGCTGAACAGTCCAATACGAGAGCCCTGTCACAGATGAGACAGACAGTGGTTGAAGGAAAGGGTGGGTGGGACTGGTTTGCCGCACGCTCCTTCCGCTGCCTGCGCTTGGTTCCTGCACGCTCTCGGCGACGAGACTCGAGGTGCTCAGCGCCCTCCCGGATGCACTTCCTCCACTTCGGGCGGTCTTTGGCCAGGGACTCCCAGGTGTCGGTGGGGATGTTGCACTTTATCAGGGAGGCTTTGAGGGTGTCCCTGTAACGTTTCCGCTGCCCACCTTTGGCTCATTTGCCGTGAAGGAGTTCTGAGTAAAGCGCTTGCTTGCAAGACACTAAACAGTCAAGTAATGCTCGGACTTGTAAATGGAGTGGCAGTAATTGGAATGTTGTCATTTTATTTCTCTGGTTTGTAACTCGTAAATCAGAGACTCGTAGAAGTTTTCGCATGGAAGGAGGAAGGAGACCATTTCGGCCCAGCGTGTCTGCGCCGGCCGACCAAGAGCTACCCAGCCTAATCCCACTTTCCAGCTCTCGGTCCGTAGCCCTGCAGGTTACGGCACTTCAGGTGCACATCCAAGTACTTTTTAAATGTGGTGAGGATTTCTGCCTCTACCACCCTTTCAGGCCGTGAATTCCAGACCCCCACCACCCTCAGGGTGAAGAAATTTCCCCTCAAATCCCCTCTAAACCTCCTACCAATTATTTTAAATCCATGCCCCCCTGGTTGTTGACCCCTCTGCTAAGGGAAACCGGTCCTTCCTATCCACTCTATCTAGGCCCCTCATAATTTTATACACCTCAATTAAATCTCCCCTCAGCCTCCCCTGTTCCAAAGAAAACAACCCCAGCCTATCCAATCTCTCCTCGTAACTAAAGTTCTCCAGTCCAAGCAACATCCTCGTAAATCTCCTCTCAACCCTCTCCAGTGCAATCACACACTTCCTGTAATACGGTGACTAGAACTGCACGCAGTACTCCAGCTGTGGCCTAACTAGTGTTTTATCATCATCATAGGCAGTCTAACTAATGTTTTATACAGTTCAAGCATAACCTCCCTGCTCTTGTATTCTATGCCTCGGCCAATAAAGGCAAGTATATTCCGTATGTCTTCTTAACCACCTTATCCACCTGGCCTGCTACCTTCAGGAATCTGTGGACATGGACTCCAACTTTATGAAGGAGAAATACGGATGGACCACAATGGCATTTTCTCCCCTTTCACCTCGAGGACTTAAGTGTGAATTAATTTTTCCGCCTGTGAAACTAGTCTTGGGATTTCCCAGATTCTCGGACAGTGCCCTATCGAGTTGTCTATTTTAGAGATACCTGTACCTGACGTTACTTTGTAAAGCAAATGGGTAATAGTATTATTACATCTGAGGTGTTCTGTTTCTTTTGCTTGTCGTGAAACATAGGATTATTTTTACGAAGCGTCGAGAATTCAGGACCGAGGCCATTCCGGATTCCGGGCTTTCGATCGTCTTTCTGACGTCACGGATCCGGAAACACCTGAGCCCAGGTTCGGGTATTTCCAGATTTTGGAACGTCAAAAAGTAGGGAGTGGGGCGGGGTAGGGGGGGTGGGGCGGGGTAGGGGGGGTGGGGCAGGGTAGGGGGGGTGGGGCGGGGTAGGGGGGGTGGGCGGAGGGGAGGGGTCCCCACCGATGAACTGGTCGAGCCGCCGGTTCTTTCGATGAGGTCGTCGAGTGGGGCCCCTTCGCGGAGGTGGTGTTCGGGCGGGCCGGCGAAGAGGCCCCGAGGTAAGGGCAGCGCCGACGGGCGGGGTGAGGTGAGGTGAGGTGAGGGGCGGTGAGGCGAGGCCCCAGGATTTGGCGGGTCTGGATTTTCGACGCTGCAGCTGTAATAAGCTTGAAGATTTCTGTTGCAAAAGCAAAATTCTGCAGCTGCTGGAAATCTGAAATAAAAACAGACAATGCTGGACATCTCAGCGGGTCAGGCAGCGTCTGTGGAGAGAGAAACAGAGTTAACGTTTCGGGTCGATGACCCTTCGTCAGAACTGGAGAAAGTTAGAGATGCAACAGATTTATTTCCTCCCTTTCCCTGCTTAAAAATGTACATCGCTAACTCGCTGCACCCCCTTCCAAGGCCAAGAGACCCTTCCTGTGGTGCAGCGCCCATAACTGAATCCTTAGGGGTGGCAGAGTGAGACACCCTCTGGGACTGGGCGTGGATCGAAGCCAGAAACTAGAGGTGAAAGAGATGTATGCTACCCCCATGGTATCCCCAACAGCTGTAGTGGTAGAGACACCACTTGGGTCTGCCAACAAAGGTGTAGATTCATAGGCCGAGGGCCCAGGGCCCAGGGGCAGCACGGGCCCAGCCCACACTGTGCGATATGTGTGCGCACTGGGTCCGTGCAGCAGAGCTGGTCTCCAGTCGTCCTGGTTCACCTTTGCCACTGGACCAAGACCTCGCTCTGTCAAGCCCGTGTGGTGGCTGGTGTGCAACGGTCACCCCACGTTAAAAATATCCACGCACAGGCATCTTCCACCCTTCAACATGTAGTTCAGGATCTGGAATATTATGTCCTTCATTGATACACTTGTGAACTCATCCTTACTCGGCGTGGAAGCAAGTCATCCTCGATATGAGGGACCGCCTATGATGATGATGAGATTCATAAGAAAACGGTGGATTGAGAATTCCAAGTCTCGTTAAGGAATGTATACTCGTCATAAAATTTTTTTTTAAAACTTCCATTTATACAGCGACGTTCAGAACCTCAGGATGTCCCAAAGCGCTTTACAGGAAATGAAGCACTTTTGGAGTGTAGTCACTCTTGTAATGTGGGAAACGCAGCAGCCAATTTGCGCACAGCAAGCTCCCACAGACAGCAATGTCATAATGACCAGATAATCTGTTTCAGTGATGTTGATTGAGGGATAAGTATTGGCCCCAGGACACCAGGGATAACTCCCCTGCTTTTCCTGTAAGTAGTGCCACATGATCTTTTATGTCCACCTGAGAGAGCAGATGATGTCTCATCATTAACGTTTCATCCGAAAGACGGCACTTCCGACAGTGCGGCACTCCCTCAGCACTGCACCGCACTGCCAGCCTAGATTTATGGGCTCAAGTCTCTGGAGTGGGGCTTGAACCCACAACCTTCTGACTCAGAGGCGAGGGTGCTGCCCACTGAGCCACAGCTGATACATTGGTGAGGCCACACCTGGAATACTGCGTGCAGTTTTGGTTTCCATATTTACGAAAGGATATACTTGCTTTGGAGGCAGTTCAGAGAAGGTTCACTCGATTGATTCCGGGGATGAGGGGGTTGACTTATGAGGATAGGTTGAAGAGATGAGAAGGTTGACTTACGAGGATAGGTTGAGTAGGTTGGGCCTCTACTCATTAGAATTCAGAAGAATGAGAGGTGATCTTATTGAAATGTATAAGATTATGAGGGGGCTGGGCAAGGTGGATGCAGAGAGGATGTTTCCACTGATGGGGGAGACTAGAACTAGGGGGCATAATCTGAGAATAAGGGGCTGCCCATTTAAAACTGAGATGAGGAGGAATTTTTTTCTCTGAGGGTTGTAAATCTGTGGAATTTGCTGTCTGAGAGCTGTGGAAGCTGGGACATTGAATAAATTTAAGACAGAGATAGACAGTTTCTTTAACCATAAGGGAATTAAGGGGTTCTGGGGAGCGGGCAGTGAAGTGGAGCTGAGTCCATGATCAGATCAGCCATGATCGTATTAAATGGCGGAGCAGGCTCGAGGGGCCGAATGGCCGACTCGCCGACTCCTGCTCCTATTTCTAAGGATAGCTTTAGTCTCCATTTCATGTTGAAAAATGAATGTATTGGACAATAAGGATGTTTATACCGTATATTAGTAACATGTATCAAGTCAAGAGTCTTCAAGTAAACCCTGCTTTAAGTTTAACATAAACTGTTTACCGTATATTGGAGATTAATTTGTCCCGTTTTCCTCCCTAGGCACGTTTGTGATGACAGTAACTGCGGTTGATTCTGATGATCCCAAATCGTCCAACGGTGTATTGAGATACAAGATCCTTTCTCAAACGCCAAACAGCCCTTCTTCAAACATGTTTACCATCAATAATGAGACTGGAGATATAATCACTGTAGCAGCTGGCCTTGATCGAGAGGTACTGTACACATCACCAGCAAATGCACCTCCACCAGAAACGCTGGGCCAATAAATCCCAGCTGTCGGAGCTTCATGTTTCTGCTTTACATTGTCACTGACCTTTCATTAAAATCTTAATCAGCGGCGAGGCAACTTTATTCATTGGCTAGCTTGAGTCTAAACCACCTTCCCCTCCCTCCCCCCCCCCCAACCCCTCCAGAAAGACTATGCTTGGCCTATTCTTTTAAAATCGCTGGTTAGGCCTCAGAGTATTGTGACCAATTCTGGACCCAACACTTTCAAGAAAATAAGAATTAGGAGCAGGGGTAGGCCATTCGGCCACTCGAGCCTACACCGCCATTCAATGCGATCATGGCTGATCATCTATATCAACTGGAAGCTGTTCAGAGAAGGTTCACTCGGTTGATTCCGGAGATGAGGGGTTTGACTTATGAGGGAAGGTTGAGGAGGTTGGACCTCTACACATTGGAATTCAGAAGAATGAGAGGCGATCTTATCGAAATGTATCAGATTATGAGGGGGGCTTGACAAGGTGGATGCAGAGAGGATGTTTCCACTGATGGGGGAGACTAGAACTAGGGGGCATGATCTTAGAATAAAGGGCCGCCCATTTAAAACTGAGATGAGGAGGAATTTCTTCTCTCAGAGGGTTGTAAATCTGTGGAATTCGCTGCCTCAGAGAGCTGTGGAAGCTGGGTCATTGAGTAGATTTAAGACAGAGATCGACAGTTTCTTAACCGATAAGGGGTTATGGGGAGCAGGCGGGGAAGTGGAGCTGAGTCCATGATCGAATCAGCCATGATCGTATTAAATGGTGGAGCAGGCTCGAGGGGCCGAATGGCCGACTCCTGCTCCTATTTCTTATGTTCTAGTTTCATCCTTGTAAATCTTTTTTGTTGTGCCTTCTCCAGTACCTCTATATTTCTTTTTGCAATTCCGAGAACCTGAACTGTGCACAGTACTCCCCAAGTGCTGTCCGACCAAGGTTTGAGACAAGTTCAACATCACTTCTCTTGCCTTTTGAATTTTATTCCTCTAGAAATGAACCCCAGGAGTTGCTTTTTTTCCCCCCCGTAATGTACAAGTAGAAAAGGCCGGTGGGGCTGGTTCAGATTTCGATATCTGCAGGATGAATGAATGGTGTGGAGAGTGGGAGCTTATCACATTGTCTTTTGCTGTTACTGATTATTTTTGTCGGCGGGAAAGTGCGATAAATGTTTTAATTGAAAACTTGGTGGGGAGACGAAGGGGTGGTTTTGATTCACCTGAGTCTTTAAAATATTAATGCTTCAGCCTTTGGCACGAATCAGTTTCCTGCTCCTTCACTTCCCAACACATTATCCTTTCCTGCAGTAAGCCGGGTCTGTCCTGCTCAATCCTCGTGTTCTCTTTCTCTGTGTATGAAGGCAGCAAGCAAATCCAGTTTCCCTGGTGTATTGTAATCTGTGACAGGAGAGGCTGGTAATTCTTGCTGTTCGGCTGCTGAGCAGTGCTACAATACTTGAATTAATATAACACGGGTTTTGTTGTGTTCAAATCTGTACCGCTGTGTACAAATTTGCATTCAATCCTTCAAACGACCGAGCTGTGTCCACAATCCACCTTCTGCCCTCTCTCCAACCGCTCCAGTATTAATCCAGGGTCATTGAACATATTTACGGTGGAGATAAGTGGAGCGTGGGCTGGGAAGTGGAGTTGAGGCCAAGATCAGATCAGCCATGATCTTATTGATTGGCGGAGCAGGCTCGAGGGGCGTATGGCCTACTCCTGCTCCTATTTCTTATGTTATTGTGTTCTTATGTTAATCGTTGGTCACCAGCGTAATATCAACCAGTGGATGGTGAGAGTCTATTTCCTCTGGGGGGGGGGGGAAGGGACAGGAGTAGGCCACTTGGCCTTGTCGGATTTCAGACCTCACTGTTGCCCCTCCTCGCCGCCCGCCGATTCTCACGAGCCCTCTCTTCCCACCCCCCCCCACTGCCTTTTTTAACCGGTCACCTCGTCCCTCGCCGCCCAATGTCACCATCTTGGCCATCTCAAAAATTCTCGGGGCAGCCGGATTTGAGACGTTGTACCTGTATTCCATGCGCTCTATCAATAAATCATGGTACATCAAAAGTACAGACAAATACTGACCGAATGACAATGTAAACCAAACGACCAGCCACTCAACCTGCTGAAATTGGTTTATTGCTGCAATCAACTCTTGCCATGCATTTTATGGCTATAACACACAGGTGACCAAATTGACACATTAGAATATGGCTGAATGACTCTCGCACCTTCTAGCATCTTCTTTTCCGTGGGGACCTCCTCCGCTTCGATCTCCTGCCCAGTTTGCTACCCTTGCTGCTCAGAAAGCCGCATGAACTTTTAACCCGGCGCGTGTCATCTCTCTGACTGTGCAGAGAAGAGAGCGAGGTATTTGGGGAATATGGGCTTTTGGTTCTACCAGATATGGATCGGCTACAATCTAATTGCATGGGGGGTGGCGGGGGGGGGGGGGAGTGGAGGAGGAGGGGGAGGAGAGAAGGCTAGAAAGACAAGCTCAAGAAGCTAAATGGCCTCGTCCTGTTCTTACGATAAAGGCCAAGGCGATCTCGAGCAGCCATGGTAAACAGTACTCAAAGAAATAATTAATTGTCTGATGAAGGAACATAAAAGCAGTAACTGGGTACTTGTGTGAACCTGTTGTAACATTCCTGCTTGATGTATACAGTAGGCCTGATCTTTTTAATTGTCCACCGGAGGCAAATGGATACTCGGATCTTCGAGCACTTACTCCTTGCAGGTACAGCAAGCAATTAAGAAAGCAAATGGTATGTTGGCCTTTGTTACAAGAGGATTTGAGTATAAGAGTAAAGACGTCTTACTGCAATTATATCATCATCATAGGCAGTCCCTCGGAATCGAGGAAGACTTGCTTCCACTCCAAAAGTGAGTTCTCAGGTGACTGAACAGTCCAATACGGGAATTACAGTCTCTGTCACAGGTGGGACAGA